>NC_081355.1:85801423-85828159 GCF_030684315.1 Stegostoma tigrinum | reverse complement strand
TTTTACATTGAATAAATTTACCATGTGCTTCATTTATGAGCTGCCACTTTATCATATGTCAATTAATTTTGATCCAGATTATTGTCCTCAATGGTGTTCCTATCGCTGATGTTAGACTGGTTGGTGTATTATTGACGCTTTACCACTCTGCTCTCTACCTAAATAGAAATGCAACCTTTGTGATGTAAAGGCATCATTGCCTCCAAAAGAACCACTATTACCTTTCTCTTCATTGCTAAGGAGAATTAGAAATTGTGGCCAGTGCAATCAAAAATTCTACTCTTCCTCCCCTCGGTAACATAGGTGACTTTCTTTTTGCAAAGTACCAAAATTTTAGTTTCTTCTACTTCTTATTGATGTTGCAGAGTAATAAGATGTAACAATATATAAGAATCTGAAATGGTGATGTTGAAATATGATGGTGTCATAGAGTGTCAGTATCATTTGATTAGATGCAGAAAGAACTGGAAAGGAGCAGAAACTGCATTTGAGTTTTGAAATATTTAGTATATCTGCTTCAACCATAAAGAAAGAACTCTGAGAATCCTTAGAATTAGCATTATCCAATGAGGACAGTGAAAAGTTTACAAGTTGCCAACTAAGGGAACCATCTTAGCTACAAAGGTACTAGATACAGATTCTTAAGTACGAGTTTCTTGCAGAAAGTACTATGGACTCAAGAAGCAGTGCCTGGCACACTAATTCGAGTAAGGTCATTGGATATAATAAAACATGAAAGCATTCCAAAAGATATCAAAACCAGTGATTGAAGTCAACAATTAAGTGGTCATGAAGCAAAAAGAGTCTTTTTTCAAGACTCAGCAGGATATCAGGGAGAGGCATTGCAGGTGCAGGTGAAGGACAAGAAACAGCCAAATAGCAGAACAAACGCAGCCATAGTTAAAGGAGCAGGCCCAGAGCTCAGGCAAGTCATGGAGACTAATTTATCACTCTCAGAGCTATTCCAGGCCATTGACTACCAGCCCTGGATCAGGAATGGAGGTTTGGGGGATTTAGAAGATACAGAACAACTACAGGCTTCAACGAAAAGAGGCTAAAATGTGGGTCACTACATTACCATATGCTTTGGGGACAATCATAAATGATGTAGTTACCATAGAGGTGAAATAGCTCTGCAAAGACCGGTATCCTATCATCAGGTCACCCTTTATTTACATATGCATAGTATGTGTCACGGACCCAGCTAGCATTGGGGCTGGCTCCTACATTGCGAACTTCCGACACTCGTGTTTATATCTGTCAGCTAGGACTCCCTGATTGGACCAGATAAACTGGACCAAGCAAGCAACTCATATTCTATGAGGTCCTCCTGGCTGACCTTATTCCAATCACTACAGGGGGCAATAATGAAAATTCAGAGCCATATGAAAAAGTGTTGAGAGCATTTAGTATGCACTTCAGCATGAAGGCAAATTTAATACTGAAGCATGTAAAATGTAATCAGAGAAAACAGAGTCCTCAGGATAGCATGGATTTGTTCATTAATCTTCCCAATCCAACAGAAAATTTCACATACAAGTGGGGTAAAGCCAGAATTAATTCACAACCTAATTATGGTGTGAGTTTTAGACGGTCCTATCAAACCAGGGAGGATTTGATGCTGGAGAAAACACTAATCATTGCGAGACAAGCTAAACTTCAGAGGCAGAATAAGGTTTTGCTCAAGGGGGAAGTAAAATGGAATGTAAAATGTTAATTATGGTGAACCATATATAGGAGGCATGTAAAATGCATAGCCAGCCAAAATGGAGAAAAGTATTGCAAGTGTCACAACAAAGTGTCAGAGAAGTGAAATGAAACATACAAGCAGATTCCCTGGTCAGAATGGGGAGTGCAGTGCCATAACCGTTGCACAGTGTGATAGATATTTTTAAAAGAATGCACCATTGCAATGCATTAAAATGAAGAAACAGGACAAATCTGTAAAATCAAAATTAGGTAAAAAAATTGTGGAAGACATCAATGATTTTAGCTGTGTCAAACTGAAAGTGAAAGGGGATATTAGGGATCAGAAAGTTGAAAGTGGAGCTACATCTCAATGTTATCAGAACAATTTAATTGGCTTCAAAATATTAAGTTGCAGCAGCCCTCAATGATGCTGCAGGAGGAAAGCTTTATTACACACTTTCCAGGTGATATTGCTTTAACAGGCTACTGTTTTGAATAGCATCTGCACCAGAAATGTTTCAAAGAACATTGTTAAACACATTGGAAGATAATGCAGGGCTAATATGTCACATTGCTAACATACTGATATATCAAGGTACAAAAGAAGAATATGACCAAAGAGTTAGAACAGTCATCACTCATCAAAATATTTCAGAATGTAAGTGTCACTTTGAAAGAATGGTGAGTTTGCACAATGAAGATTAAAATTTCTCATGCACATAACCCAGTCATTGAAACCACAGTAAAACAGGGAGGTGATGGCCTGGCAGTATTATTGCTGGATAATAAAATGTGAGGCTGGATGAACACAGCAGGCCAAGCAGCATCTCAGGAGCACAAAAGCTGACGTTTCGGGCCTAGACCCTTCATCAGAGAGGGGGATGGGGGGAGGGAACTGGAATAAATAGGGAGAGAGGGGGAGGCGGACCGAAGATGGAGAGTAAAGAAGATAGGTGGAGAGGGTGTAGGTGGGGAGGTAGGGAGGGGATAGGTCAGTCCAGGGAAGACGGACAGGTCAAGGAGGTGGGATGAGGTTAGTAGGTAGCTGGGGGTGCGGCTTGGGGTGGGAGGAAGGGATGGGTGAGAGGAAGAACCGGTTAGGGAGGCAGAGACAGGTTGGACTGGTTTTGGGATGCAGTGGGTGGGGGGGAAGAGCTGGGCTGGTTGTGTGGTGCAGTGGGGGGAGGGGATGAACTGGGCTGGTTGAGGGATGCAGTGGGGGAAGGGGAGATTTTGAAACTGGTGAAGTCCACATTGATACCATATGGCTGCAGGGTTCCCAGGCGGAATATGAGTTGCTGTTCCTGCAACCTTCGGGTGGCATCATTGTGGCAGTGCAGGAGGCCCATGATGGACATGTCATCAAGAGAATGGGAGGGGGAGTGGAAATGGTTTGCGACTGGGAGGTGCAGTTGTTTGTTGCGAACTGAGCGGAGGTGTTCTGCAAAGCGGTCCCCAAGCCTCCGCTTGGTTTCCCCAATGTAGAGAAAGCCGCACCGGGTACAGTGGATGCAGTATACCACATTGGCAGATGTGCAGGTGAACCTCTGCTTAATGTGGAATGTCATCTTGGGGCCTGGGATGGGGGTGAGGGAGGAGGTGTGGGGACAAGTGTAGCATTTCCTGTGGTTGCAGGGGAAGGTGCCGGGTGTGGTGGGGTTGGAGGGCAGTGTGGAGCGAACAAGGGAGTCACGGAGAGAGTGGTCTCTCCGGAAAGCAGACAGGGGTGGGGATGGAAAAATGTCTTGGGTGGTGGGGTCGGATTGTAAATGGCGGAAGTGCCGGAGGATAATGCGTTGTATCCGGAGGTTGGTAGGGTGGTGTGTGAGAACGAGGGGGATCCTCTTGGGGCGGTTGTGGCGGGGGCGGGGTGTGAGGGATGTGTCGCGGGAAATGCGGGAGACACGGTCAAGGGCGTTCTCAATCACCGTGGGGGGGAAGTTGCGGTCCTTAAAGAACTTGGACATCTGGGATGTGCGGGAGTGAAATGTCTTATCGTGGGAGCAGATGCGGCGGAGGCGGAGGAATTGGGAATAGGGGATGGAATTTTTGCAGGAGGGTGGGTGGGAGGAGGTGTATTCTAGGTAGCTGTGGGAGTCGGTGGGCTTGTAATGGACATCAGTTACAAGCTGGTTGCCTGAGATGGAGACTGAGAGGTCCAGGAAGGTGAGGGATGTGCTGGAGATGGCCCAGGTGAACTGAAGGTTGGGGTGGAAGGTGTTGGTGAAGTGGATGAACTGTTCGAGCTCCTCTGGGGAGCAAGCGGCGGCGCCGATACAGTCATCAATGTACCGGAGGAAGAGGTGGGGTTTGGGGCCTGTGTAGGTGCGGAAGATGGACTGTTCCACGTAACCTACAAAGAGGCAGGCATAGCTGGGGCCCATGCGGGTGCCCATGGCCACCCCCTTAGTCTGTAGGAAGTGGGAGGAGTCAAAAGAGAAGTTGTTGAGTGTGAGGACGAGTTCCGCTAGGCGGATGAGAGTGTTGGTGGAGGGGGCCTGGTCGGGCCTGCGGGACAGGAAGAAGCGGAGGGCCTTGAGGCCATCTCCATGCGGAATGCAGGTGTACAGGGACTGGACGTCCATGGTGAATATGAGGTGTTGGGGGCCAGGGAATTGGAAGTCCTGGAGGAGGTGGAGGGCGTGGGTGGTGTCACGGACATAGGTGGGGAGTTCCTGGACCAAAGGGGAGAAAATGGAGTCCAGATAGGTGGAGATGAGTTCGGAGGGGCAGGAGCAGGCTGAGACGATGGGTCGACCAGGGCAGGCAGGTTTGTGGATTTTGGGAAGGAGATAGAAACGGGCCGTGCGGGGTTGGGGAACAATGAGGTTGGAGGCTGTGGGTGGGAGGTCCCCTGAGGTGATGAGGTCATGAATGGTGTTGGAGATGATGGTTTGGTGCTCGGGTGTGGGGTCATGATCGAGGAGGCGGTAGGAGGTGGTGTCGGAGAGTTGGCGTCTGGCCTCGGCGATGTAGAGGTCAGTACGCCATACTACCACTGCGCCACCCTTGTCTGCGGGTTTGATGGTGAGGTTGGGGTTGGAGCGGAGGGAGCGGAGGGCTGCCCGTTCTGCGGGGGAGAGGTTGGAGTGGGTGAGAGGGGTGGAGAGGTTGAGGCGGTTAATGTCTCGACGGCAGTTGGAGATGAAGAGGTCGAGGGAGGGTAGGAGGCCTGGGGGTGGTGTCCAGGAGGAGGACTTGTGTTGGAAGCGGGTGAAGGGGTCAGTGGAAGGAGGGTTGGGTTCCCGGTTGAAGAAGTAGGCATGCAGGCGAAGACGGCGGAAAAACTGCTCTGTGTCCGACCGTGACTGGTATTCGTTGATGTGTGGTTGTAGGGGGACAAAGGTGAGCCCCTTGCTCAGGACTGACCGTTCGTCCTCAGTCAGTGGGAGGCCTGGGGGGATGGTGAAGATTCGGCAGGGCTCAGGGTGGCTGTCTCCTCTGGGGTTACAGGCTGTGGAGGTTGTGGGCGGAGCGATGATGTCGTCGGCCGTGGGCGGGGTTCCGTCGGCCGTGGGCGGGGTTCCGTCGGCCGTGGGCGGGGTTCCGTCGGCGTCGACCGTGGGCGGGGTTCCGACGGCGTCGACCGTGGGCGGGGTTCCGACGGCGTCGACCGTGGGCGGGGTTCCGACGGCGTCGACCGTGGGCGGGGTTCCGACGGCGTCGACCGTGGGCGGGGTTCCGACGGCGTCGACCGTGGGCGGGGTTCCGACGGCGTCGACCGTGGGCGGGGTTCCGACGGCGTCGACCGTGGGCGGGGTTCCGACGGCGGTGGGAGGATCGGGGTGGGCGGCAGCAGCTGAGGTGAGGGTGGTGTGTGGGCTGTAGTACCTGGACGTGGAGGTGGTGACTGCAGCAGCGGTTCCGGAAGTTCTGTGGCCGGCGGAGGCCGATGTGACGTCATCGGTGGGGTCTCCGGCCGTGTCCTCATGGTCAATGGCGGCGGGTGCATGGTGGGGGGAGGGGCAGGGACAGAGTCGGGATTTGGGAGGCGCAGGAATCCTCTTGTGGGTGGCAGGGGCCAGTGAGTTGGTTGTACTTACGATTTTTGGTGTCCAGTAAAGCTGAGTGGAACTGGGTGTTCAGTCTGTGGATCCTGCGGAGGATAAAAAACAGCAGGGGTCCTTTGCAGGTCTGGGAGAGGGAGGCTCTGAGCTGGGGCAGGCTGGATTGCAGTGCCTGGAGGTGCCGGCGCATGGCTGCGAGTGTCTGTTTCAGGACTCGCAGGGAGAACCGCTTCTGAAGGGTCTGAATATTCTGAGTGTAGAGGTGGTCACGGTTGGGGCCAAATTGGGAAGGCTGAAATGTGGACTGTAGTCCCTTGGGGATGATCTGGTTCCGTAGGCAGGTGCTGAGAAAGGTGATGTGGCTGTGGTACCTGGTTTGCTTCAGGACATGGTCGAGCAGTTTCAAGGCCGAAGAGATTACAAGAGAGTTGCAATGGGAGAGAGATTCCCTGAGGTTGGTCCGGAGGGAGGAGGGTAACTTCTTCAGGTTAGGCATCCCTGGAAGAGGCTTCGCAGTGAGGTTAAAATAGTATCAGAGATAATGGGAACTGCAGATGCTGGAGATTCCAAGATAATAAAATGTGAGGCTGGATGAACACAGCAGGCCAAGCAGCATCTCAGGAGCACAAAAGCTGACGTTTCGGGCCTAGACCCTTCATCAGAGAGGGGGATGGGGGGAGGGAACTGGAATAAATAGGGAGAGAGGGGGAGGCGGACCGAAGATGGAGAGTAAAGAAGATAGGTGGAGAGGGTGTACGTGGGGAGGTAGGGAGGGGATAGGTCAGTCCAGGGAAGACGGACAGGTCAAGGAGGTGGGATGAGGTTAGTAGGTAGCTGGGGGTGCGGCTTGGGGTGGGAGGAAGGGATGGGTGAGAGGAAGAACCGGTTAGGGAGGCAGAGACAGGTTGGACTGGTTTTGGGATGCAGTGGGTGGGGGGGAAGAGCTGGGCTGGTTGTGTGGTGCAGTGGGGGGAGGGGATGAACTGGGCTGGTTGAGGGATGCAGTGGGGGAAGGGGAGATTTTGAAACTGGTGAAGTCCACATTGATACCATATGGCTGCAGGGTTCCCAGGCGGAATATGAGTTGCTGTTCCTGCAACCTTCGGGTGGCATCATTGTGGCAGTGCAGGAGGCCCATGATGGACATGTCATCAAGAGAATGGGAGGGGGAGTGGAAATGGTTTGCGACTGGGAGGTGCAGTTGTTTGTTGCGAACTGAGCGGAGGTGACGTCACATCGGCCTCCGCCGGCCACAGAACTTCCGGAACCGCTGCTGCAGTCACCACCTCCACGTCCAGGTACTACAGCCCACACACCACCCTCACCTCAGCTGCTGCCGCCCACCCCGATCCTCCCACCGCCGACGGAACCCCGCCCACGGTCGACGCCGACGGAACCCCGCCCACGGTCGACGCCGACGGAACCCCGCCCACGGCCGACGGAACCCCGCCCACGGCCGACGACATCATCGCTCCGCCCACAACCTCCACATCCTGTAACCCCAGAGGAGACAGCCACCCAGAGCCCTGCCGAATCTTCACCATCCCCCCAGACCTCCCACTGACTGAGGACGAACGGTCAGTCCTGAGCAAGGGGCTCACCTTTGTCCCCCTACAACCACACATCAACGAATACCAGTCACGGTCGGACATAGAGCAGTTTTTCCGCCGTCTTCGCCTGCATGCCTACTTCTTAAACCGGGAACCCAACCCTCCTTCCACTGACCCCTTCACCCGCTTCCAACACAAGTCCTCCTCCTGGACACCACCCCCAGGCCTCCTACCCTCCCTCGACCTCTTCATCTCCAACTGCCGTCGAGACATTAACCGCCTCAACCTCTCCACCCCTCTCACCCACTCCAACCTCTCCCCCGCAGAATGGGCAGCCCTCCGCTCCCTCCGCTCCAACCCCAACCTCACCATCAAACCCGCAGACAAGGGTGGCGCAGTGGTAGTATGGCGTACTGACCTCTACATCGCCGAGGCCAGATGCCAACTCTCCGACACCACCTCCTACCGCCTCCTCGATCATGACCCCACACCCGAGCACCAAACCATCATCTCCAACACCATTCATGACCTCATCACCTCAGGGGACCTCCCACCCACAGCCTCCAACCTCATTGTTCCCCAACCCCGCACGGCCTGTTTCTATCTCCTTCCCAAAATCCACAAACCTGCCTGCCCTGGTCGACCCATCGTCTCAGCCTGCTCCTGCCCCACCGAACTCATCTCCACCTATCTGGACTCCATTTTCTCCCCTTTGGTCCAGGAACTCCCCACCTATGTCCGTGACACCACCCACGCCCTCCACCTCCTCCAGGACTTCCAATTCCCTGGCCCCCAACACCTCATATTCACCATGGACGTCCAGTCCCTGTACACCTGCATTCCGCATGGAGATGGCCTCAAGGCCCTCCGCTTCTTCCTGTCCCGCAGGCCCGACCAGGCCCCCCTCCACCGACACTCTCATCCGCCTAGCGGAACTCGTCCTCACACTCAACAACTTCTCTTTTGACTCCTCCCACTTCCTACAGACTAAGGGGGTGGCCATGGGCACCCGCATGGGCCCCAGCTATGCCTGCCTCTTTGTAGGTTACGTGGAACAGTCCATCTTCCGCACCTACACAGGCCCCAAACCCCACCTCTTCCTCCGGTACATTGATGACTGTATCGGCGCCGCCGCTTGCTCCCCAGAGGAGCTCGAACAGTTCATCCACTTCACCAACACCTTCCACCCCAACCTTCAGTTCACCTGGGCCATCTCCAGCACATCCCTCACCTTCCTGGACCTCTCAGTCTCCATCTCAGGCAACCAGCTTGTAACTGATGTCCATTACAAGCCCACCGACTCCCACAGCTACCTAGAATACACCTCCTCCCACCCACCCTCCTGCAAAAATTCCATCCCCTATTCCCAATTCCTCCGCCTCCGCCGCATCTGCTCCCACGATAAGACATTCCACTCCCGCACATCCCAGATGTCCAAGTTCTTTAAGGACCGCAACTTCCCCCCCACGGTGATTGAGAACGCCCTTGACCGCGTCTCCCGCATTTCCCGCGACACATCCCTCACACCCCGCCCCCGCCACAACCGCCCCAAGAGGATCCCCCTCGTTCTCACACACCACCCTACCAACCTCCGGATACAACGCATTATCCTCCGACACTTCCGCCATTTACAATCCGACCCCACCACCCAAGACATTTTTCCATCCCCACCCCTGTCTGCTTTCCGGAGAGACCACTCTCTCCGTGACTCCCTTGTTCGCTCCACACTGCCCTCCAACCCCACCACACCCGGCACCTTCCCCTGCAACCGCAGGAAATGCTACACTTGTCCCCACACCTCCTCCCTCACCCCCATCCCAGGCCCCAAGATGACATTCCACATTAAGCAGAGGTTCACCTGCACATCTGCCAATGTGGTATACTGCATCCACTGTACCCGGTGCGGCTTTCTCTACATTGGGGAAACCAAGCGGAGGCTTGGGGACCGCTTTGCAGAACACCTCCGCTCAGTTCGCAACAAACAACTGCACCTCCCAGTCGCAAACCATTTCCACTCCCCCTCCCATTCTCTTGATGACATGTCCATCATGGGCCTCCTGCACTGCCACAATGATGCCACCCGAAGGTTGCAGGAACAGCAACTCATATTCCGCCTGGGAACCCTGCAGCCATATGGTATCAATGTGGACTTCACCAGTTTCAAAATCTCCCCTTCCCCCACTGCATCCCTCAACCAGCCCAGTTCATCCCCTCCCCCCACTGCACCACACAACCAGCCCAGCTCTTCCCCCCCACCCACTGCATCCCAAAACCAGTCCAACCTGTCTCTGCCTCCCTAACCGGTTCTTCCTCTCACCCATCCCTTCCTCCCACCCCAAGCCGCACCCCCAGCTACCTACTAACCTCATCCCACCTCCTTGACCTGTCCGTCTTCCCTGGACTGACCTATCCCCTCCCTACCTCCCCACCTACACCCTCTCCACCTATCTTCTTTACTCTCCATCTTCGGTCCGCCTCCCCCTCTCTCCCTATTTATTCCAGTTCCCTCCCCCCATCCCCCTCTCTGATGAAGGGTCTAGGCCCGAAACGTCAGCTTTTGTGCTCCTGAGATGCTGCTTGGCCTGCTGTGTTCATCCAGCCTCACATTTTATTATCTTGGAATCTCCAGCATCTGCAGTTCCCATTATCTCTAGTATTATTGCTGGACTGTTAACCCAGAGACCCTGGTAACATTCTGAGGCCCTGGGTTCAAATCCTGACATTGCAAATGGTGGAATTTGAATTCACTAAATATCTGGAATTAGGAATCTAAAGATGACATGAATGCACTGCTGGTTGTTAGAAAAACCCATCTGATTTACTAATGTCCTTTAGGGAAGAAAACTGCCATCCTCACCTGGTCTGACCTATATGTGACTGTTAACTGCCCTCTGGCAGAATAAAACAAAATGAAAACAATTTTTTTTACGATTAAAGAACATTATGGATCTTCAATAATTACTTGAGAGGGAAATCCAAGTCAAAATTATTTAGCAAAACTTAAAGTGAAGTCTTTCAGATAGCTATTATGCTAGGATGAACAATAGTTTTGTAATTATCAAGCCAGAAGAAGCATTTAACAAAATCAAGTAACTCCTGATCTTATCAGAACACCGTGATCTGCATCTACCATCCATAGTAAAAGCCAACAGATCTTCAAAAAGATTGGGGTGGGCATGGGTGATGGGGCGGGGTGGTGGTGGTGGTGGGGTGTGCTTAAGGTTTGGGGGCAGGACTCTTACGTGAAGAAAAATGGAGAGTGTACACCACTGTACCATACTTTTGGATCAATCAATTTAACAACAATATACGCATGGAAAAACAATTAGGTTAGGTACTGACCTTCCAATTTAAGAGAAGAACAAACTTTAAACCATTGCTTTCTCTTCAGAATAAAAATGCTAACTAGGATACTGCCCAGGGTTCAATGTTTCAGAATGAAGTTGGTGAGGTATGACTCATCTACTGAATATATGCTGGATGAACATGAAATGACAACTGATGCTTTGTCGTGGATAGCAATAAGTGAAGCAGAGAAAGTAAATTCAGGCTTCATGGAAGAGGTCAAAACTTAGACATCAGAAGTGAACAGGCATAAAAAAAACAGCAAACAGATTGGAAATGTGAATAAATACATTTTACCACAAGCTTAGATGTGAAATCAATAAAATGCAGAGAAAGAATAGCCATAGAAATACACAACAACTGAGACCACGTTGGATTGAAATCAACCGAACGGTAATGAGGTGAAATAGTAACGTATTGGTATTATTGTGTAAGAAACCAACAGAACAATGGAACTATTTCTCGAACAAAGAAGAGTAAGAGACCTCTGCAATGAAGGAAGGGAAGAGAGCACAGCATCGCAAGTCTCAGAATGAGACTAAACCTGATCAAGGAGATTGGTAAATGCACCATGAAGGCTAACCCTGTGAATTATGAGACTTGGTGGTGGAGGGGGAGTGTAGGAAGAACTTATTCATAAGGAAGTTAAAATCTTGAAATAGGGATATCGAGTAATGAGAGATCAGCAGAAGGTGTAATGATGATGATGTATAATAATTTCATGATATTATTCTTATATACACAGAACTGCAGTCTTGAGAGATTGTATGTATATGTACTAAAGTCATAAATAATGAGCTCTTACAGAAATACAGAAGGTCCCATGGACTCAAGAGGCAGTGATTTGGAGACTATTTAGAGTTAGACCCATACACACACTAAAATAATTGGCATCTGATCAAATATTGTTTCTCGCTCTTATATGGCTGTATTGGCAGAATCATCTTCTCCAGCAAAGACACATGCAAAGTTTAATTTAGCACCTTAATCATGGCTTCTGCCTTCACAAGAATGGTCCTAAGTGAGCCCACCTTTCTTTTACTGCCCTGTTGCTATTTAATTGCAATTTGTTCTCTTTTGGACAAACAGTTCTTCTGGTATCGAGAGGTGTTTCTCATCAGGAATAAATAAAATGATGGTACAAAAGAAAACTCTCCAATTTTCCAATCAGTGTTCTGCTGTTGGAGAGTGGTAGCAATTACAGCAGGAAGAAACCAAAGAACATCTGACTTTATAAAGTGGAATGGTGGTTACTGGAAAATTGAACATTGAGCTCCTTTGGATATTATCAAAACATGCATTTTATTCACCATGGTTATTCAAAATTTTCTGTTTTCATATTTGTGCAGAAATAAACAGGACCGTGTTTTTTCTATTCCCCAGGCAATTCAGATCCTATTTGCCTTGATAAATAAAGTTATGCAAATTGACACAGCTTTATCAACAACTGTGCAGCAGGGGAAAAGGAGCCAAGATCATTAACTGCAACATCACACACAGTAATCCACCAAAGATATCAAAATTTCATTAACTAAATTAACATAGACATACAATAGATTCTTTCAGAAGTGTGACATATTTAGGCACTCAACTCCATGAAGGGCTAATTGCAATATTGCGCAACATAAGCTTTCTGCTGCAATTTAGCAATGCATTCCAATGTTATTTGAACCATTCTTTCAAGAAAAAGGTAACAATTTCGTTCAATAGGATCCACTTCCCTTTAGCGACTACAGCACACACGTTGGAATTCTCAGCCTGGAAGCGTGAGGGATTTTCTGATTTTATCAGTAAGTTCTCAGGTACAATTTGCATCTTTGCAGCATGTTTAGCATAGAAAGTAATACAGAGATGCTTCACAGGAGTATAATCAGCCAATAATCAGCGCCAAGCCAAACAATGTGAGATTAAGAAAAACTGAAAGAATTGTGGATACTGTAAATCAGAAACAAAAACAGAATTTGCTGTAAAAGCTCAGCAGCTCTGGTAACATCTGTGGACAGAAGTCAGAGTTAACGTTTCCGGTCAAGAGACCCTTCCTCAGAATATTAAGAACAGTGAGTAACAGGTTGGATTAAAAAAATGGATTTTAAGCAGAGGAGGCAGCCATGATGCAGAAGAGGTGTTTAGGATGTAAAACCCAATGTACAAGATCAAAAGAGAGCTTTAACATTAGTTGCAATAATGTGGATAAAGTGCACAAAAGTTCAGAGTTAGAGGAACAATTATGTTAAGATCAATGCAGGGATGGAGATGTGGAGAGGTGAGAGCATGGAGGGGGTAAAACACAACATTAAGAAGTTTGGGTTTGAGGGACTAAAGTAGTTTAGACAGTATAGAAGTTAGTGCTGTGAGTGATTTAGAGAGGCTGCTATAGATTCATAGAGGTGAACAGTACGAAAACAGTCCCCTCGGTCCAACTCATCCAGGCCAACCAGATAACTTACATTAATCTAGTCCCATTTGTCAGCATTTGGCCCATACCTCTGTAAACCCTTCCTATTCATATACCCTTCCAGGTGTCTTTTAAATGTTGTAGTTGTACCAACGTCCACCATTTCCTCTGGCAGCTCATTCCACACATGCACCATTCCACTTAAAGGTGCAGTCATGCATAACATGCTGTGTATATAGCTCCACTTAACAAAGCCACATAAATATCACAGGATAAAATGTTTTTACACTTTCGTAATAAAATTCGTGATTTTCATATTAAAACCTAACCTTAAAAGGGTACGATTGCCCACCCCTTACTCTCAACCCCTTTCCAGGCAGCATGGCTCCAAGAATCATTCAAAGACACCAATTGGATTAGCTCTCTTCTTTAAAAGTAAAATGCCACTTCCTTGCAGACTTTCCTGCACTAGATTAAGCATTTTACGACTTGCCAGTGACAAGATTTACATTGCCTGAAATTTTAATTCAATGTCGTATATATAAGCAACCTTTAACCTGCTGATAAAGCTATGAGCGTTAAGTCCAGACCGCGCGATTTTGAACAATGAATGAGCGATAGTAAACGGGATTCACAGATAGATACAGCTGTGGAACTGAATGAATAGGCAATTGTAAACAAAAGTCACAGACAGCAGTGACTGCTAGAAATCAAAACTTTCATTTAACACACAGATACATTTTTACCAACACTGTAACTTTGGAAATAACAGGACTAAAACCTTTTAAATTATGCAAGGGCAAACCAGACAGACACTAATCTCATTAGAATAAACCGCTAACACTTAGCAAGTGTTTAAACCATCACTGATTTCCTGCAGGAAGGTTTTCTGTACAATAGCCATTACTTAGCACTCAAGTATTAGAATGTTGATGTGTGTACAAACTCTGTGTAAAAGAGGCTATTTTTGAGCTATGATTTTGGGACTCCATTTTTGCCCCACATTGCACAGGGTTCACTACTGGGAGGTGCAGTTGTTTATTACGAACTGAGTGGAGGTGTTCTGCAAAGCGGTCCCAAGCCTCTGCTTGGTTTCCCCGATGTAGAGGAAGCCACACCGGGTACAGTGGATACAGTATACCACATTGGCAGATGTGCAGGTGAACATCTGCTTAATATGGAAAGTCATCTTGGGGCCTGGAATGGGGGTGAGGGAGGAGGTGTGGGGGCAGGTGTAGAACTTCCTGTGGTTTCAGGGGAAAGTGCCGGGTGTGGTGGGGTTGGAGGGAACTTCCTGCGGTTGCAGGGAAAAGTGCCAGCCGGGTGTGGTGAGATTGGAGGGGATTCCTGCAGTTGCAACCTCCCAGTCACGCCCATTTCAACTCCCCCTGCCATTCCTTACACGACATGTCCATCCTGGGCCTCCTGCAGTGCCACAACAATGCCACCCGAAGGTTGCAGGAATAGCAACTCATATTCCACTTGGGAACCCTGCAGTCTAATGGTATCAATGTGGATTTCACAAGCTTCACAATCTCCCCTCCCCCAACTACATCCCAAAACCAGCCCAGCTCGTCCCTGCCACCCTAACCTGTTCTTTCTCGCACCTATCCCTTCCTCCCAGCTCAAGCCGCACATCCATTTCCTACTCACTAACCTCATCCCGCCCTCTTGACCTGTCCGTCCTCCCTGGACTGACCTATCCCCTCCCTACCACCCCACCTATACTCTCCTCTCCACCTATCTTCTCCTCTATCCATCTTTGATCCACCTCCCTCTTTCTCACTATTTATTTCAGAACCCTCTCCCCATCCCCCTTTTCTGATGAAGGGTCCAGACCTGAAACATCAGCTTTTCTGCTCCTCTGATGCTGCTTGGCTTGCTGTGTTTATCCAACTCTACACCTTCTTATTGCGGATTCTCCAGCATCTGCAGTTCCCATTATCTTTGTGTATTTCTGAATGTTTTGTTAAGACATCCTGTGTAGTGGGCGCTCACATTTTCCCAATATCAGACAATAAGCTAACTGTCCACTAACTGCCTCCTCTTTCTAAATAAAGGTACTACGTTGGCAGTTTTCCAATCAAAGAGTCAGAGAGTAATAGAATTATACAGCACAGAAACACACCCCTTGGTTCAACTCCTCCATGCTGACCAGATATCCTAAATTAATCTAGTCCCAAATGCCAGTATTTGGTCCATATCCCACTAAACCCTTCCTGTTCATACACCCATCCAGATGCTTTTTAGAAGTTGTTATTGTGCCAGCCTCCATACGTCCTCTGGCAGGTCTTTCCATACATGTACCATCCTCTGTGTGAAAAAGTTGCCCCTCATGTCCTTCTTAAATCTTTCCCTTCTCACCTTAAACCATATGCCCTCTAATTTTGGACTCCCTTACCCTAGGAAAATGACCTTGGCTATTCACTCTATCCAAGTCCTTCATGACTTTATAAACCTTTAAAAGGTCATCCCTCAGCCTCTGATGGTCAAGAGAAAATAGCCCCAGCCTATTCAGACTCTCCCTATGGCTCAAACGTTCCAATCCCAACAATAACCTTGTAAATCCTTTCTGAACCCTTTCAGGTTTCACAACATCTTTCCTAAAGCAGGGAGGGCAGAATTGAACACAGTATTCTAAAAGTAGCCTCACCAATGTCCTATACAGCACACCATAACCTCCCAACTTCTATACTCAATGTACTGACGAATGAAGGTAAGCATACCAGGTGCCTCCTTCACTACCCTGTCTGCCTGTGACTCTACTTTCAAGGCACTATGCATCTGAACCCCTAGGTCCCTTTATTTAGCAACATTCCTGAGGACCTTACCATTAAGTGTGTAAGTCCTGCCCTTATTTGCCTTTCCAAAATGCAACACCTCACATTTAGCTGAAACTTCATCTGCCATTCCTCGGCCAATTGGTGCATCTGATCAGGGTCCATCGTACTCTGCGATTTGTACTTCTTCACTGTCCACCACACCCATAATTTTGATGTCATCTGCAAACGTACTAATCATACCACCGATGTTCACATCCAAATCATTTATACAAATTATGAAAAGCAGTGAATGCAGCACTGATCATGTGGCACACCACTGGTCACAGGCCTCCAGTCCGAAAAGCAAATCTGCACCATCACTCTCTGTCTCCTACCTTCAAGCCAATTTTGTATCCAATTGGCTAGCTCCTTTTGGATTCCATGCGCCCTAATCTTGCGAAGCACTCTACCATGCTAAGTCTTGTCAATGCTTTGCTGAGGCCCATGCAGACAATGTCTACCTCTCTGCCTTCATCAATCTGCTGCCTCATATCTTGTGATGCAGACTCCGAGATAGGCTCAGTGGAATTAACACAAGAGTGACAATCAGGTTGCCTTTCTCCCTGTGCACTGTCTGTGCGTATGTGTGCATGTGCACATGTTATGTAACTTAATTTCGGTTTTAGGATTCTCACGAACTTACTCTCACCCACACTCACTCACTCCCCTAAACTCTTACAGAGAAGGTAAAACTGCATCAGCAATTAGTCCCCATTGTGAGCCCTTGAAAAAGCTCTGATGAAGTGGCTCCTTCCTGTTGCTGAGCACATGCTGAGCTGTGTGCCATTGAGAGAATGTATTAAGTGGAGTGTTCAGGTTTAAAAGGGCAGAGCTGGTGTCGCATCAGCAATATACAGTGAGAGTCTACACTGCATGACGCTGGTGCATGTTCATTAAACCCACGCGAAGCAACTCAATAAGGTGTCAGAATTACTTTCATCATAAATATTAAGTTGCTTTATGGGGATACTACAGCATTAACATCCTCAAGAGCTACAAAAGGACTGCAAAGATATAACTCTCTTACCGGTTTCATCAAAATCATTAAAGTGATTTGGACAGTTCTGCATGCTGAGTGTTCCAGCTGGTGTATCATCCCAGCATAGCCAACCATCCCAGGTTCGGTTACAGTATAGACCTGCCAAATCAGAACACATTGCTGAATATTTGATACTATTTCTAATAATAACAATTTGCATTTACATAGCCCCTTTAATGATGGAAAATATCTCAAAGATCATTATGAAACAACATTTGACGCCAAACAGCAAAAGAAATTTTACAGCAGATGAGAAAAGAGAATTCTTAGGCATATGATCTGGTCAGCTGAAAGCATCAACCTGAATGAGGAAACGGTCAAAATTAGTGCTTGTCGAAAGACTAAAATTAGAAAATTATAGACACCATGGAGGGTTGTAGCAGTTATATAATTGAGGTGAAGCAATGCTATGGACAGATTTGAAAACAAGGATGGGAATTTTAAAATTGAGGCATTGCCTGAGTATGAGCCAAATGGTGTTCAGTAAGAATAGTGTTGCAAGGTGAAAGGGACTTAGTGCGTGTAAAGACTTAAGTAATAGATTTGAATGACCTCAAATTTTCACATCTACCGCTAACAACTACAGAGGGTTCCCAATTTATGGCTGTCCAGCTTATTGAACACGCGTACTTGCAAAAGCCATCCATACAGGGTGTAACTTTAAATATCCAACATACGAACATGTCCTGTACTTATGAATAGCTGTTTCATATTGTCCTGAGACAACAAAGTGTAGAGCTGGATGAACGCAGCAAGCCAAGCAGCATCAGAGGTTCAGGAAAGCTGGCGTTTTGGGTCTGGACCCTTCTTCAGAAATGGGGGAGCGGAAGGGGATTCTGAAATAAATAGGGTGAGGGGGAAGGTGGGCGGAAGTTGGATAAAGGAGCAGATAGATGGAGAGGAGACAGACAGGTCAAAGAGGGCAGGGATGGAGCCAGTAAAGGTGAGATTTTGGATGGGGGTTGGCCAGCCAAGGGAAGACGGGCAGGTCAAGGAGGCGGGGTTGATGTGGTAGGTAGGAGGTTGGGGTGGGGTTGAGGTGGGAGGAGTGGATAGGTGGGGAAAGGACAGACAGATTAGGGAGGCAGGGATGAGCAGGGCTGGTTTTGGGATGCAGTGGGGGAGGGGAGATTTTGAAGCTTGTGAAGTCCACATTGATGCCATTGGGCTGCAGGTTTCCCAAGCAAAATATGAGTTGCTGTTCCTGTAACCTTTTTGTGTGGCATCGTTGCGGCACTGCAGGAGACCCAAGATGGACATGTTGTCCAAGGAGTAGGAGGGGGATTTGAAGTGGTTTGTGATTGGGAGGTGCAGCCGTTTGTCACGAACCGAGCATAGATGTTCCACAAAATGGTCTCCAAGCCTCTGCTTGATTTCCAAACCCTCGACTGCATCCCAAAGCCAGTCCAGCTCCATCTCCGCCTCCATCTTTTCTTCCACCTATCCGCTCTTCCCGCTTCAAACCCTGCCTCCACTTCCTCCCTACCAGCCTCATTTCCACCTCCTTGACCTGCCTGTCTTCTCTTGACTGACCAACCCCCATCCTAACTCCCCACCTACATTCACCTTTACTGGCTCCATCCCACCCTCATGGCCTGTCATCTCCTCTCCACCTGTTGCTCCTTTATCCATCATCCATCCGCCTCCCTGTCTCTCTCTATTTATTTTAGAATCTGCATCCCCTCTCCCATTTCTGAAGAAGAGTCCAGACTCAAAACATCAGCTTTCCTGCTCCTCTGATGCTGCTTGGCCTGCTGTGTTCATCCAGGTCTACACCTTGTTATCTCAGATTCTCCAGCATTGGCAGTTCCGACTATCTCTGAATTATATTGTCCTGCATTGTATTGGAGTATGCGTGCAAATTGACTTGCAAGTAGACTCATGAATGGAACCCATTTACAACCCAATGCTGCCTATATTTTCATCTGTTTTGCTCCGAGACTACCATTATCAACTCCTCTGCTGTTTGCTCTAGACAGCTTTATCATTTGTACCACTTGCCCATCCTTCCCCCTTTGTTAATAGCATGTCAACTTCAGGCACCTTCAGTTCTGAAAATCATTCATAGTGGACATAAAATGTTAACCAACATAATAAAATGTGAGGCTGGATGAACACAGCAGGCCTAGCAGCATCTCAGGAGCACAAAAGCTGATGTTTCGGGCCTAGACCCTTCATCAGAGAGGGGGATGGGGTGAGGGTTCTGGAATAAATAGGGAAAGAGGGGGAGGCAGACCGAAGATGGAGAGAAAAGAGGATAGGTGGAGAGAAGAGTATAGGTGGGGAGGTAGGGAGGGGATAGGTCAGTCCAGGGAAGACGGACAGGTCAAGGAGGTGGGATGACGTTAGTAGGTAGGAGATGGAGGTGCGGCTTGGGGTGGGAGGAAGGGATGGGTGAGAGGAAGAACAGGTTAGGGAGGCAGAGACAGGTTGGACTGGTTTTGGGATGCAGTGGGTGGAGGGGAAGAGCTGGGCTGTTTGTGTGGTGCGGTGGGGGGAGGGGACGAACTGGGCTGGTTTTGGGATGCGGTGGGGGAAGGGGAGATTTTGAAGCTGGTGAAGTCCACATTGATACCATTGGGCTGCAGGGTTCCCAAGCGGGAATATGAGTTGCTGTTCCTGCAACCTTCGGGTGGCATCATTGTGGCAGTGCAGGAGGCCCATGATGGACATGTCATCTAAAGAATGGGAGGGGGAGTGGAAATGGTTTGCGACTGGGAGGTGCAGTTGTTTATTGCGAACCGAGCGAAGGTGTTCTGCAAAGCGGTCCCCAACGTCCGCTTGGTTCCCCAATGTAGAGGAAGCCACACCGGGTATAGTGGATGCAGTATACCACATTGGCAGATGTGCAGGTGAACCTCTGCTTAATGTGGAAAGTCATCTTGGGGCCTTGGATAGGGGTGAGGGAGGAGATGTGGGGTCAAGTGTAGCATTTCCTGCGGTTGCCGGGGAAGGTGCCGGGTGTGGTTGGGCTGGAGGGCAGTGTGGAGCGAACAAGGGAGTCATGGAGAGAGTGGTCTCTCCGGAAAGCAGACAAGGGTGGGGATGGAAAAATGTCTTGGGTGGTGGGGTCGGATTGTAGATGGCGGAAGTGTTGGAGGATGATGCGTTGTATCCGGAGGTTGGTGGGGTGGTGTTTGAGAACGAGGGGGATCCTCTTTGGGCAGTTGTGGCGGGGGCGGGGTGTGAGGGATGTGTTGCGGGAAATGCGGGCGACGCGGTCAAGGGCGTTCTCAACCACTGTGGGGGGAAAGTTGCGGTCCTTGAAGAACTTGGACATCTGGGACGTGTGGGAGTGGAATGCCTCATCGTGGGAGCAGATGCGGCGGAGGCGGAGGAATCGGGAATAGGGGATGGAATTTTTGCAGCAGGGTGGGTGGGAGGAGGTGTATTCTATGTAGCTGTGGGAGTCGGTGGGCTTGAAATGGACATCAGTTACAAACTGGTTGCCTGAGATGGAGACTGAGAGGTCCAGGAAGGTGAGGGATGTGCTGCAGATGGCCCAGGTGAACTGAAGGTTGGGGTGGAAGGTGTTGGTGAAGTGGACAAACTGTTTGAACTCCTCTGGGGAGCAAGAGGCAACGCCGATACAGTCATCAGTGTAACGGAGGAAGAGGTGGGGTTTGGGGCCTGTGTAGGTGCGGAAGAGGGACTGTTCCACATAACCTACAAAGAGGCAGGCATAGCTGGGGCCCATGCGGATGCCCATGGCCACCCCCTTAGGCAGGCATAGCTGGGGCCCATGCGGGTGCCCATGGCCACCCCCTTAGGCAGGCATAGCTGGGGCCCTTGCGGGTGCCCACCACCCAAGACATTTTTCCATCCCCACCCCTGTCTGCTTTCCGGAGAGACCACTCTCTCCGTGACTCCATTGTTCGCTCCACACTGCCCTCCAGCCCAACCACACCCGGCACCTTCCCCGGCAACCGCAGGAAATGCTACACTTTCCCCCACACCTCCTCCCTCACCCCTATCCCAGGCCCCAAGATGGCTTTCCACATTAAGCAGAGGCTCACCTGCACATCTGCCAATGTGGTATACTACATCTACTGTACCCGGTGTGGCTTCCTCTACATTGGGGAAACTAAGCGGAGGCTTGGGGACCGCTTTGCAGAACACCTCCGTTCGGTTCGCAATAAACAACTGCACCTCCCAGTCGCAAACCATTTCCACTCCCCCTCCCATTCTTTAGATGACATGTCCATCATGGGCCTCCTGCAGTGCCACAATGATGCCACCCGAAGGTTGCAGGAACAGCAACTCATATTCCGCTTGGGAACCCTGCAGCCCAATGGTATCAATGTGGACTTCACCAGCTTCAAAATCTCCCCTTCCCCCACTGCATCCCAAAACCAGCCCAGTTCGTCCCCTCCCCCCGCTGCATCACACAACCAGCCCAGCTCTTCCCCTTCACCCTCTGCATCCCAAAACCAGTCCAACCTGTCTCTGCCTCCCTAACCTGTTCTTCCTCTCACCCATCCCTTCCTCCCACCCCAAGCCGCACCTCCATCTCCTACCTACTAACGTCATCCCACCTCCTTGACCTGTCCGTCTTCCCTGGACTGACCTATCCCCTCCTACCTCCCCACCTATACTCTCCTCTCCACCTATCTTCTGTTCTCTCCATCTTCGGTCCGCCTCCCCCTCTCTCCCTATTTATTCCAGAACCCTCACCCCATCTCTGATGAAGGGTCTAGGCCCGAAACGTCAGCTTTTGTGCTCCTGAGGTGCTGCTGGGCCTGCTGTGTTCATCCAGCCTCACATTTTATAATCTTGGATTCTCCAGCATCTGCAGTTCCCATTATCACAAATGTTAACCAACAACAGGTTTCCCTCACCACAGATGTTTCTAGATCTGCTGAATTTTTGTCTCACTTTCTGTTTTTATTTGTGATATTTGCAACTTTTACTTGTTTATCCATCTGGGATGGTAAACTAGAAGTTGCCAGAGTTCATGTGAAAATAAAACGCATGTTTTGGTCGATGTTCCCAAGGAGCAGCACTTCGTTGAGAAATAGGAGAGAACCAAGACACAGTCATATGGAACACCAGAGGGAGCAATGCAAGATCAGAATGAGAAGCCATTGTAACTAGTTCTCAGGTCACAACTAGATCGAGATCAAAAGATCAAAATTAGAGCAGTGTAGCTATCTCAGAGATGGAATTGTAAGACTGGAGGCAGAGATACAGAGATTTAATGCAATGGAACATTTTGTAAACAATTTGGTTATTTCAAGTTTGTGTCGTTACTTCTTCAAGAGCCAGTGTTGGTCAGTAAGGGGGCTGATAGGTGAAAGGACTTAGCACATGTAAGGACACAAATAACAGGGGTTTGGGATTATCTCAAGATTATGGAAGGTTTAAATGTGAGAGACTGACCAGGAGAATGATGGAATGATCAGGATGACAATTAACCATGAGATTAATAAGGTTTCAGCTGCAGATTATCTGGAACAGGATGGGGTCATGCAATGTAATGGAGATCAAAATAGATGGTCTTCGTCACGACATGGCTATGTTGTCAGATGGTAATCTCAGAGGCAAACATGACACAAAGGTTACAAAGAGTTTGATTCAGATTTTAACAATTGCCAAGGAATGGATGGAGTTGTTGACTAGAAAACAGAATATATAGTATGGACCAAAGACGATGGCTTCCGTCTTTCTAACTAGTTTGATGAAATTTCTGCACATTTTTACTGGATGTCAGACATGAAGTACGATGAGTTAGAGAGAGTGGAGAACTTGCAAAATTCCTGTTACATGGAAAACCTAGAAGTCACCATTGTCCAAATGAAAACTAAATCTGTGTTTTAGACATTGTCACCAAGGAGCAGCATATATTGAAATGTAGGAGGGAGAAAGACTAGATCCCTGGAAGACATCAGAAGGATCAATGCTGGATCAGGAAGAGAAGCTGTTGTAACTCTTTCTCAGGTTAAAATTTGATACATAAGAATGAAGCCAGGTGAGAGTAGCCTCATCCTATTGGACAGAAAATGGAGATGCTTTAGAGGGCGATGCAAAAATTGACCATGTCAAAGGTTGCAGAAAGGTTGAGACAGGATGGTTTACCTTTGGTACAATCACTTTGGATGTCATTTGTGAATTTGATAAGGATTCATTCAGTATTGTGATGTTGGTGGAATCCTGATTCGAGGGTTCTTTGAAAGATGGAGACAGGTTTAAGAGATGATAACATGTCTAAGGAGAGGACATGTACTTTGAGATGGGAATACCACAGTGTGGAGCTGGAGGAACACAGCAGGCCAGGCAGCAGCTTCATTTCTGAAGAAGGGTCCTGACCTGAAACGTCAGCCTGCCTGCTCCCCTGATGCTATCTCACCTGCTGTGGTCTTCCAGCTCCACACTGTGCTATCGCTGACTCCAGCATTGGCAGTTCTTACTATCTCTGAGCTTTGAGATGGAATGTGCATGGTCCATAGGATCATAAGTCCTTTATTTTGAGGGGGGGGGATGATAATGACAGTGCTATAGGAGTGATTGGGCGTACTTGAGGAAACAAAGCCATTAACAATATTGTCTAAAAAGGAAAGCAAATTTCAATTTAAGCAAACATGTTAGCATGGTTTTACTAGCTGTTGTCTCTTACCTGGTTTAGCATATAAAGGGTCCCTGACCATTTTTTCGTAACATTTAAACTGTGCATCCATTATCTTTTGCCTTATTAGGTCTTGTGCAGTCTCAATTAATGATGGTTCAGTTGTACTTTCTTCATAATTTTCAGTGGATGCAAAGCTTGTCATCTTCCTCTGTGAGGTGAAAAGAGGAAGGATCATGTTACAGTTTATCTGCCAAATATTCACTGCTTGTTATTTCTTCACATTAATCACTGAATGAAATCTCATTAAGAATTTTGAAAACTACTGGTATTTTCTATCCAATTCGACCACAATGACACAATAACATCATAGCCATAGAATGTATTTCTCGGTAGCAGTATTGAATGATGTATTGTTACTGTCTTCTTCTCTTTGTCAAGCTATTCACTTTAAACAAATAACTATACATTCAAAAAATGTAGAAATTTATTCCAAGTATTTTAGGACCTAACATGGGAAAAGTAATTTGAAGTTTATGGTAATGTACTGCTATAAAAAGGATAATATCTGTGGGAAGCCTCCTAAAATTTTGGAAATTGTAATAAATAGAAAACCGCTTTGTTTACTTGTTGCCATTTAAGACATAACTAATTGGATACAGCAAACTATAAAATGCTTAATTTACACATTGTTTTACAAATGTCAAAATTGGGCCTTTGGTTTGAAGATTGTTGTCCTTAATTTTGCCAATAACTCTGTGTGGTCGGTAAAGTCTCTCTGTATTGGAGTACCTGTTATCTATTGGATGTTTTTGCTGGAGATGTTGTTCCTGATAAACCAGATTCTCAGTTCATTATTTTATCTACAGGGCCATTAATGACCTGAATTTGATTTACAGAAGAGCTTTTCCCAGCTGAAACATACAGTTGACCCAAAACATGAGCCAATCGATCTAAATCTCATGAATTAGCTCATGCAAGACAGCTGCTCTGATGAAACAGGCATTTCCTTTATTGTAATTTCTTGAATTTCTGGGCCAACCAATTTCTGCTAGACAACATGTTGGATTTCTTTGTCAGATAGCTTCTTCTCGTCTATGTCCTAGATCAGTGGATATTGGTCACCTCTTCTCAACGTTGGCTCTCAAGGAATCACATGTAGCTCATCCTCAATTTGTATATCCAGGCCATAACCCTCAATGTCAAAATACATCTGTGTTGAAGTCTGTAAGCTTTGACCTGTTCATTAGATTGAAAATCTTCATTCTCCCTTTGCAATTGCCTCATTGGCAAATCCAACACGTTCACATGCTCAGTCATGCTACCTGAGGACTACTACAGTTAACTCTGTCATTAGTGCTGATAGTTCTTTCTTAGAAGGTGAATAATTTAAATATTCTGCTTAAATTTGTGTTGTTTCATCACCTGACATCTAATTTGAATCTGCTCTTATCATTTCCTAACCAGACTGTTGCTGTGCAAACAATTTTGATTAAGGGTATTTCTGTGAGCTTAAGTGGTTTGTATTAGTATTTAAAATCTGTTAAGCTCTAAACAACACAATGAATAAGCTTATGTAGCCTTTTGGGGGAGTAAGTTCCAAATATTCACAACTTGCTGCATTAAAAAAAAATCATAATCTCAGTTCTAAATTACTTCCCTTTATTTTGTAATTGTGTCCCTTGTTTCAACACTCCGAAAAAGGGGAAACATCTAGCCTACATACCCAACCTCTCCCTTTAAGCATTTTGTAGGTTTTAATGAGATCTTCTCTTATACTTCAAAACTCTCGAGAAAGTAGGCTCAGTTTTCCGAATCTCTCTACCTAGAACAGTCTCGCCATCCTGGAACAAGTCTAGTGAACCTTTAAAAATGGTAAAATTCCATGTGTGTTGGAAATCTGAAACAAACACAGAATGCCAGAGATAATAGTGCCAAACTGGAGTAACACAGCAGGCCAGGCAGCATCACAGGGGCAGGAAAGTTGATGTTTCAGGTCAGGACCCTTCTTCAGAAAAACTGAATCTGAAGAAGGGTCCCAACCCGAAACGTCAACTTTCCTAGTCCTCTGATGCTGCCTGGCCTGCTGTGTTCCTCCAGCTCCACACTGTGTTATCTCTTAAAGAGTATACATTGCGCTTGTAATGCCATACTTTTTAATGAATTACTGCAATCCATCTCAGAACATTGGTCATCCCTCATCAATGATGGCTTTTGTGGAACTGTATGGACCACATTCTCAATCTATGCCAGCAGAATTTTATTCTCAATCCACTTGTAAATTTGTAGTGAAACATACAAAGTTTTTACCAACATGGTGGTTGATTTGGGCTCGCATTCACACTCAGCAGTTGCAATATTGGTAAAACCTACATGTTTACTTCCTCAGTACTGCAATATGAAGATTGCTTCTGGCTTGTTATGATTTCTGTCTCAATGGTCAAGGATTTTTTTTTCTTTTTTTATTTAATTAACAGGATGAGGGTGCCACTGGCTAGGCAGCATTTATTGCCCATTCCTGATTGCCCAGAGGGCAGTTGAGAGTCAACCCCATTGCTGTCGGTCTGGAGTCACATGTAGGCCACAGCAGGTAAGGATGGTAGTTTCCTTCCCTACAAGACATTAATGAACCAGATGGGGTTTTTCTGACAATTGACAATGGATTCATGGGCTTCATTAGATTCTTAATTCTAGATATTTTATAGAATTCAAATTCCACCATCTACCATGGCAGGATTCTAGCAATAATACCACTAGGCCATTGTCTTCTTCCTAGAAAGATAATACAATTAAATATTCTACTTGAACCTGTCTCTTCTGAGTAATACCAGCATCTAACAACATACTTGAACTTGAAATTTGTACCTCAAGCCATTTGCACTTAAAGTTATCAGAGATAATGGGGACTGCAGATGCTGGAGAATTCCAAGATAATAAAATGTGAGGCTGGATGAACACAGCAGGCCAAGCAGCTCTCTGATGAAGGGTCTAGGCCCGAAACGTCAGCTTTTGTGCTCCTGAGATGCTGCTTGGCCTGCTGTGTTCATCCAGCCTCACATTTTATTATCTTGCACTTAAAGTTATGTCTGTTAAAGCTCATTAATTGTCACAATGGGTTATGCTGTTTATTTCACACTATTTCATTCCTTATTTTTTCTCTCAATCTTTACTAGTTCTTGCAATCTGAGTGCTCTTTGCTATTGATATTAGTGGAATACATTTGTGCCAATCCAGTTTGTGCACAGGTTTCTGTCTTATTTGCGTAAGAAATTTGCTTCATCCTGTCACCGTAATTCATTTCAACTGATTCTATTTTTTATTTGGGTT
>NC_081355.1:85608923-85796423 GCF_030684315.1 Stegostoma tigrinum | reverse complement strand
TATAACAAATGAATAGAAGAATACCTATCTGCACTTAATTTTAGTCCTGTGAACAGACCAATAAACTGACATTATGAAGATTTATGCTTACTTCAGGCTTTCCTTAGAAGGAACAATAGCAGTGAACCTTGTAGTGGCTCTGTTGGCGCTGTTTTGGGTCTTATATCAGGAAGAGCAGAAATGTTAATAGTGAGCCCTGCATGTCACCACTGAATACTTAGAGATAGTAAGAACTGCCAATGCTGGAGTCTGAGATAACACAATATGGAGCTGGAGGAGCACCACAGGTCAGGCAGCATTAGAGGTTTCTGAAGAAGGGTCCCAACCTGAAACATCAGCTTTCCTGCTCTCTGATGCTGCCTGGCCTGCTGCGTTCCTCCAGCTCCATAGTGTGTTATGATTGAATACTTCCTTCTAGATTGAGAAGAAACTCTTCACCACTAAAAGGTAAACTTTCTATTGGCTGTTCTCCCATCAGACAGCGATGACTGGTGGTAGTTGAACATGAGGATCACCATGCCTCAGGTGAGGGGACAAGTTGAAAAACAGGTGCAATATATTAGCTCAGTGGTCATCACTGCTGCCTCACAGTGCCAGGGTCTCTGGTTTGATTCCAGCCTCAGGTGACTATCTGTGTAGAATTTGTACATTTTCCCTGTGTCTGTGTGGGTTCCTCTGGGTATTCCAGTTTCTTCCCACAGCCCAGAGATGTGCAGGGTTAGGTAGACTGGCCATGCTAAATTGCCCATGGTGTCTAGGGATGTGCAGGCTAGGTGGGTTAGCCATGGGAATTGCAGAGTTACAGGGATGGAGTGGGTTTGCAAGCAATATTCTTCAGATGGTCAGTGTGGATTTGGTGGGCCAAATTTCCTGCTTCCACACTGTTGCAATTCTATTCTAAGCACAGCCAGTGTGGGTTTCTCTGCATTCGCAATTTTATATCCAAATTTCCCCTGTATCTTTAATGAATTGGGCTTTAATTTTGTTAATGGCACATGACACATATAATGACACATTACATTTGAAAACACATTTTGGCAACCACTTTACATAACATTATCCCTACCATCCTCAGCGATAATCTTTGTTCCTTCATCAAAGAGCTCATTCAATTTTGTTAAATTCAATTTACTTTGAACAAACCTATGGTGACCTTTGTTTATGAGCTTACACTTTACCAAATGTCAATTAATTTTGTCCCAGGTTATTGTTCTTAAATGTTTCCCCATCACTGACTAGTCTCAAATTGAAGTTTGAACTCTTTGCATATTTCTAAGAAGAAATCTAACCTTTGCAATGTAAAGGCCCCACCACATCCTAAAATATTGCCTTATTTCCTCTCAATATCTAATGCGGAGGCTAAAAACATCAAAATTTCTTTCCTCAGCAGCTAGGATGCCAGCCATATTGGATGACCTCTCCATTTGGGGGTTACCAGAATTTTAAGCACTTCTTACTTTTCATAATGCTCCTAGTAATTGTTCATTCTACTTCCTTTATTATTGTATTAGCAAGATCACTTTCTCCATACAAATGTTAATTTAACACCTTAATTGTGGCTTCTGCTTCACAAGAATGGTGCTAACTGAGTCCACCCTACATTATTTTTCCATTTATACTACATTCTGTCCTCTTTTGGACTAATTTTCCTATTGATGTTGACAGGTAGATTCACCAGAACAAAACAAAAATGAGAGAGAAAAGTAAACTGTCTAACTCACAGCTAGTAATTTTCTATTGGGGAATGACAGTATTTACAGCGTGAATATTTCAAAGAATATCTGATTTTATTTACTGGATGCTGGACAATAGGACATTGTATTCCTCTGACTAGTGTGGAGCAGAGGGTTAATTATTCCTTTATTCTGTGTATAACTGCAGGGCATGTGATATCAGATCACAAGGATTTGGAACCTGCATCTGTAAGGTTCCAGATCTCATGACCTCTGTGACTGTGCTGTGAATATAGAGATGTGTAATAAAGCTGTAAACATTCATTCAGCTGAACATGAACAGCAACTTACTACAAGAACGGCTTTTGTTTATTTCAGATTTTAATGTTTTCCAATTCAGGAATTAAATTTCTGTATTTCAAACCAATTTGCCTTGATAAAACAAAAGTAATAGAAACTTACAGAGCTTCATCAACAACTCTGCAGCAATAGAAAAGAGAGCCAAGGGCAATAACTGGAACATCAGACACCGTAAACCAGAGATACTTCATTAACTGAACTAATATACATACATATAATAGTATCTTACAGTAATATGGATTAATTGTGCTCTCAGCCGAAAAGTCCACAAACAGCTAGTTGGGACATTATGCAATACTTGCTTTCTGCTGTTACTTAGCTCATGAGTCAATATACTCTGAGCTATTTGAGGCATTCATTCATTTAAAGGTTAGTGATTCCAATAACTTGGATTCAGCCACCCTCCAATAGCAAATTACTCGTTGTGCGTTAGGACAGTTTACTTTTGTCGCTTTTTTTTTGTTCTGGTGAATCTACCTGTCAATACTAAGAAAAATGTTAGTCTAAAAGAGGACAGAATGTAGTATAAATATAAAAAAAGGAAAGGTGGGCTCAGTTAGCTCCATGTTTCTGTAAATACTGCAATTACATATCCTGGAAACCTCACACTGGAAGTACGAAGGATTGTTCTGGTTTCATTGGCAAATCCTTAGTATTTTTTTGTAGCATGTTTGACATGATTTGAAAGAAATAAATAGAAATCATGAGGCAAAGACGTTTTGGAATGAAACTCCAAAGTGTGGGGCCTCAACAGCTGTAGACATAGCCACCAATGGCAGGTTCAATAAATATAGAATAAACAATATATTGAGGCACAAAGATTTCCACATCAGTTACGGATTTCCGGATGAGTGCAGAAAGGAGAAAGTCAAGAAGTGGAAGTGGTGTACAGGTTGCCTGACTTTAAATGGTCAAGTGAAGCGCAAAGGAAGATATAATGAGAGCCTGTCAGAAGGGCATGACACTAATCATGGGAATATTTAATCTACATGTAGACTGGAAAAGTCAAATGGGCAAGAAAAAGAGTTTACTTGGAATAGTTTCTTAGGACAGCACATTCAGGGGCAGAGGGCAAGTTACACGAGACCTGGTGCAGGTAGTTTCCCTTTAATGTGAAAGTTGTGTTCTTGTGTGACCTCGCACTATAGAAGATCATGATATAGAAAATCACGCTATAGAAAATCACGCTATGGGGGAATTGCTGTGGAAAATCATCAAACCTGTACAGCAAAAAGTTTCCGCTATCCAAACAACGTCCATAATTTATCAATCACATTACAGCTAATTTGCATTAACGAAACACGCGTTATAGCAGAACTACCTGTATTGTGAAATGAACTAGCATTTGTTTTTTATATTCACTCACAAGATATGGGTGTCTCTAGCTAGGCCAGCATTTATTGCCCATCCCTAATTTCCCAGCAGTTTCAATTCAACCACATTGCTGTGGGTCTGGAGTTGCATGTAGGCCAGGCCATGTGAGGATGACAGATTTCCTTCCCTAAAGGGCATTAGTGAACCAGATAGATTTTTCCGACAATCAATAATGCTTTCATGGCCATCATTTGAGACTTAATTCCAGATTCTTTATTGAATTCAAATTCCACCATCTGCCATCATGAGATTTGAACCCACTTCCCCAGAGCATTAGTTGAGTTTCTAGATTATTAGTCCAGCGATAATACCGCTGAGGTCATTGCCTCCTCCAATGAATTAATGATCTCAAAGTGAATGCCCTCCGACATAGCCACAATCATGATATGATTGTATTTTATATGAAGTTTGAAAGAAGACTGGGCACCAAAGAACTTAAATATGAGAAATTCTGATTCATGAAAGTGGAGCTAGCTGAAGTGAATTAGCCAATTAGGTTGAAGGATATGTCAATAGATATGCACAGGAAGACGTTTAAGAGGTTATTTCATAATACTTATTTGAATATGTCTACTTGAAGTAAGAAAACACTCTAGGGGACAGACCAGCCATCTGTGATTAACTCGGTATGAAAAGTATGATATTTTAATGAAAAAAAAATATGATTGTGCAAAGACAGGTAACAAGTCAGACAATTGCTTGGAAAATTAAACAAAGCAAACTATTAATTAAGAAGAAAAAAATCATCTACAGCAGAAAGCTGGCCAGAAGATGGTAAGATATTTTCCAAATAAATAAGAAAGATGTGAACAAAGAGAACACTGGCTCTTTAGCAAGTGAGCCTGGGGAATTAATAATGAAAAACAAGGAGATGGCAGTTGAGTTAAATAGGTATTTTGCATCAGTCTTCATTGTAGAGGATACTAGTAACATCTCCAAGCTGTGATAAATCAGGAAAATGAGAGTAAGAATGAGTTCAAGAAAATCATAATTACCAAAGATATGTTACTTAGTAAACTGCTCAATTTTGGGTTTGTCTGACTAAATTGGGAGATGTCAAAAGTAACTGGTTTATTCAAAAAAGGAGGAAGAGAGGAAGCAGAACATTATAGGACAGTTAGCTAAACATCCATCACAGGGAAAATCTTATAAGTTATACTTTAATACAAACTTCCTAACTCAACATTTTTTCTACATTCATTTGACTTACATACCAAAACTAAAGCGAAAGATTAGAAGCTTTACCAATTTGGTCTTAAGTATGATATTAGAAATTCATATAGTGGATGAGTTTTCTTGGTTATCCTACTTCGTTCTGACAAGTTACAGTCCATAATAGTGCCCTTCCATTTTCCAGATGTTTTTAAAAACAGTTTAACCAGTAGACTTTGCTACTTTGTTTTGATATGGCTGTGAATGGCTGTAGATCCATAATATCTCTTACCTCATTAGCAGCAACAATTTGCTGCATCTGGTCTATTCTCTGTATGTGGTAAGAGGTGACTACATTGAAACACAATGTTTTTGACTTACAGAAAGAGTGAAGATCATACAACATTGCAATGAGTGGACTTCCAGGTTGCTGAATACAACCCTCTGCTTAAGAGATGGGGAGGGTTGGCAAAATGTCCCAAGTTCATGGGGGAACTGGAAGCTTCAAAACAAGCATTTAAAAGAATGGAGAGCAAATAACCATGTAGTCAATATGCACATAGTCACCCCAAAGGTGTAGGTGTAGTTTTGCAAGAAATAGAATGACCTCACATGAGCCATCAAGGTCAACAAACTCCTCTTCAAATGCTCCTTATCAACTGCATCACTAACCATACATGTTGCTCAATGTACTGCGCCCTGGTGACTCACCGCCTAACGATTCTTTCTCATTTGTTTTTGGAATGTTAGCAACGTCAGCCTCATTTATTGCCTATTCTGAAGGCCCTTAATAAAATGCTAGTACAGTAGCCTTTTTGGCCTACTCCAGTCCAAATGAGATTGGTATACCTATAGTACTAATAGATATGGAGTTTCAGGATTTTGACTCAGTGACAGTGAAGGAAAGACAATAAAGTCAGGATGGTGTGAGATTTTCAGGAATTTTCAGAGGATGGTTTTCAATGCATCTGCTCCCCAAATCCTTTTAGATAGTTGAGGTTTTGCATTTTCAGTGTACCTCTGGAGGAGTATGGTGAGTTGTAGAGGTATATTTTGCAGATGGTACACACTACTGGCACAGTGCATCAGCGATGAAAGGAATGTTGTTTATGGTGATGGATGGAGTGTTAAAGAAGCCAGCTGCATTGTCTTGAATGGCGTTGGCATTCTTGAGCATTGTTGGACTGGCTCTCATCGAAGCATGTGGAAAGAATTCAATCATACTCCTGACTTGTGGAGAGTCAGGAGGTGATTTAGTCACCACAGAATGCTTTTGTAGCCACAAAAACTATTACGGTTATGATCATTTATATCACAAGGACATTGATGGTGGGAGAATTCAGTGATGGCAATCTCGTTGAACATGAAGGGGAATTGGTTAGAATCTCCCTTGTAAGAGGTAGCCATTGCCTGCCACCTGTGTGGTGTGAATGTTACTCACTACTTATCATCCCACAGAAGAAGAATAGCTGTGAGAAATGAATGAAACTGTAGAAGAAGTTTCTATCTGGTGTTGCAATTGATGATTACCAAAGAGACAGGAAGGACAAGGTAGGTATTGTGGAAACCTCCTGAGTTCATCTTGTTTTCTAACCAATCTTCAGTTCTGAATTCTGATGAGGACAGTAGTCAGATTGGGAGTTTATCCACTGTCACATCCACAGCATCATTGCTCACCTGTGCAGCAGACCACAGGAAAATCAATGAAGTGATGATGATAGGGAATTCCGCAATTATACAGCTGATGAGCAGCCCTGCAATGTCAAGTATGGCTTTAGTGTGATATCGTGTCTCTATCAATTCAATGTCAAGTTTGTCATTGACAGACAACACAGAAACCTGGTGGTGATGGTACAGGGTGGGCTGCGGTTGTGAGAAACAAGTAGAGGTCAACTCAGTATCTGTTGTAACAAGATAGACAGAAAGAGGAATGGGATCGTGCAAGGGGATTTTAGTGAGCCAGAAAGGAAGTTAAAAAGCAGGGCCTGAAATGTAGCAAGTAATCTCTGGATTCCTCCTAGTAACTGAATATTTTGAAAATTTTCAGCTAAGGAGAAAAAAACAACATGGATTTGTAAAGGTCAGTTCATTTTATATTTTAGTGATGTAAAGTTAAAATTGACTAAATTAGTGGATGGGGAATGTTATTCATATGAATGTCCAAAGTTATTTGATTAAGTTCATCATAAAATATATTAGTTGTGTTGAGGCCTATGAAATTGAACCAATTTATTGACCTGATTAGAAGATTGGGTGAGTAGCAGCAGAAGAGAGGAGGAGGAATGAACATCTAATTTGTCGAGTGATGAATGATTGTTTAATTCTTAGCATGTTAACAGAGGAGCTCCAAGATTTTGAGATAACACAGTGTGGAGCTGGAGGAACACAGCAGGCCAGGTAGCATCAGAGGAGCAGGAAAGTTGACAGTATGGGTCAGGACCTTTCTTCAGAAATGGGAGAGGAATAGGGAGTTCAGAAATAGGAAGATGATGGGTAGGGCTGGGGAAGGTAAGTAGGATGGTGATTGGTGAGTGCAGGTAAGAAGTTATGGGGATTAGTCAGTGAGGTGAGGGGTGGATAGGTGGGAGAGCAGATGGACAGGTTGTGTCAGGTCAAGGAGTCAGGGATGAGGGGAGGGTTCAATGTGGGATGAAGCAGGGGGTGGGGAGATTTTGAAACTGGTGAAGTCCACATTTAGGCCATTGGGTTGAAGGCTCCCAGGGTGGAATATGTGGTGATGCTCCTCCAGTTTGCGGGTGGCGTCATTGTGACACTGGAGGAGGCCCAGGATGGGCATGTCACCCAGGGAGTGGGAGGGGGGAGCTCAAATGGTTCGTGACTGGAAGGTGTTGTCGTTTGTCATGAACAGAGCGCAGGTGCACTACAAAGCGGTGCCTGAGCCTCCGTTTGGTCTCACTGATATAGAGGAGGCCACATAGAGATCAGCGGATGCATTAGACCACATTGCCAGATATGCAGGTTTTTGTGAAAGGTTTGTTGGGTGCCTTGAGTGGAGGTGTGGGGGTAGGTGTAGGGGCAAGTGTAGCACTTCCTGCGGTCGCAGGGAAAGGTGCAGGGGCTGGTGGGGCTACTGGGGAGTGTGGAGCGGATGAGGAGTCATGGAGACACTAAAGGAACAGCAATATAATTGTGAACCAAGATGGTCTGTGACTGAGGGAAGCTTGTAAATGATAGTGTTTCAATGCTTTTGTTACCCTTCTCCTTTGAGGTTTTAAATGCTGCGATTTGGAAGATGTTATTGGAGCTGTCTTGGTAAATGACTACAGTGCGTCTTGTAGCTGGCACACACGGCTGCTGCTGTGCATCAGAAGTGAAGTGAATGTTAAAGGTGATGTAGAGGGTGCCAATGAATAACTTGCTATGTCCTGAGTGGTGTTGAGCTTCTTGTTTGTTATTGGAGTCGCACTCATCCAGGCAAGTGGAGCGTGTCCCATCACATTCCTGACTTACGTTTTGTAGATGGGGACAGCTTTGAGGAGAATAGAGATGAGTAATTCTTTCCAGAATTCCCAAAGTTTGACCTTCTGTTGTAGCTGCAGTATTTGTACGGCTAGTCCAGTTCGTTTTCGGGTCATTGGTAATACCCAGAATCTTGGTAGGGGTGAGGTATTCAGTGATTTTAATGTCATTGAAATGTGTCAGCTTCTCTTTTATTGGAGGTGGCTATTGATTGGCTCTTGTGTAACATGGACATTATTTACCACTTTACAGACAAAGTCTGGAAACTGTTTAGATCTTGCATGTGTGTGGAAAAGGATGACTTTAGTGTGAATGGAATCTCCTGTCGTGCTGACTTTTGGCATCTGGTGGCACGCACTCAAGAGTTTGCCTCCTAGGAGTGGGAGGGAAAGTGTCACGTTGCCTTTCACCCCAGGTTTGTGTGTGTGTGTGTGTGTGTGTGTGTGTGTGTGTGTGTGTGTGTGTGTGTGTGTGTGTGTGTGTGTGTGTGTTAGTGTATTTAACGCACACGTTCGTGAAACGCAGTCCCACATCAGGGATCTCGTTCACTCTCACCCACATTCACTCACTCCCCTAAACTCTTACAGAGAAGGTAAAACTACATCAGCAATTAGTCCCCATTGTTAGCCCTTGAAAAAGCTCTGATGAAGTGGCTCCTTCCTGTTGCTGAGCACATGCTGAGCTGTGTGCCATTGAGAGAATGTATTAAGTGGAGTGTTCAGGTTGAAAAGGGCAGAGCTGGTGTCGCATCAGCAATATACAGTGAGAGTCTACACAGCATGATGCTGGTGCAGGTTCATTAAACCCACGCGAAGCAACTCAATAAGATGTCAGAATTACTTTCATCATAAATATTAAGTTGCTTAATGGGGATACTACAGCATTAAATTCCTCAAGAGTCATAAAAGGAGCTATGCCTGCCTCTTTGTAGGTTACGTGGAACAATCCCTCTTCCGCACCTACACTGGCCCCAAACCCCACCTCTTCCTCCGTTACATTGATGACTGTATCGGCGCCACCTCGTGCTCCCACAAGGAGCTCGAACGGTTCATCCACTTCACCAACACCTATCCAACCTTAAGTCCATCTGGACCATCTCTGATACCTCTCTCTCCTTCCTGGGCCTCTCTGTTTCCATCGCTGGCAGCCACCTGGAACCCAATATCCATTTCAAGCCCAGCGACTCCCACAGCTAACTAGATTATACCTCCTTCCAACCACCTGCCTGCAAAAATGCCATCCCCTCTTCCCAATTCCTTCGCTTCCGCCGCGTCTGCTCCCAAGATGAGGCATTCTACTCCTGAACATCTCAGATATCCTCGTTTTTCAAGGATTGCAACATCCCCCACTCAATAGTCAAGGATGCCCTCAACCGTGTCTCCCGCATTTCCTGCAACTCATCCCTCACACCCCCTACCCTGAATAAAAACCAAAACAGAATCCCCCTCATCCTCACGTACCACCCCACCAACCTCCGACACTTCCGTCATCTGCAATCTGACCCCACCACCAAAGACATTTTCCCTCCCCACCTTTATCTGCCTTCTGGAGGGACCACTCTCTCCGTGACTCCCTTGTCGGCTCCACACTCCTTTCCAGCCCCACCGCATCTGGCACTTTTCCCTGCAACTGCAGAAAGTGCTATACCTGTCCCCACGCCTCCCTCCTCACCCTTATCCCAGGCCCCAAGAAGACTTTTCACATCAAGCAGATGTTCACTGCACATCTGCTAATGTGGTATACTGTTCCAGATGTGGCCTCCTCCACATTGGGGAAACCAAGCAGAGGCTTGGAGACCATTTTGTAGGACACCTATGCTCGGTTTGCACTAAACAACTGCACATCCCGGTCGTCAGCCATTTGAACTCCCCCTCCCATTCCTCAGGCGACATGTCCATCCTGGCCCTCCTGCAGTGCCATAATGATACCACCCAAAGATTACTGGAACAGCACTTCATATTCTGCCTGGGAACCCTGCAGCCCAATGGTATCAATGTGGACTTCATAAGCTTCAAAATCATCCCTTCCCCTACCGCATCCGAAAACCAGCCCAGCCTGTCCCCACCCCCCTAACCTGTCCTTCCTTGCACCTATTCCCTCCTCCCACTTCAAGCCCCAACCCCATCTCCTACTTTCTAGCCTCATCCCGCCCCCTTGATCTGTCCATCCTCCCTGGACTGACCTTTCCCCGCCCAAACTCCCCACCTACACTCACCTTTACTGGCTCCAACCCCACCTCTTTGACCCGTTTCTCTCCTCTCCACCTATCTTCTCCTCTATTCATCCTTTATCCGCCTCCCCCACGTTCCCTATTTATTTCAGGACCCTTCCCCTCCCACATTTCTGAAGAAGGGTTTAGGTCCGAAACGTCAGCTTTCCTGCTCCTCTGATGCTGCTTGGCCTGCTGTGTTTGTCCAGCTCTACACCTTGTTATCTCTTGTGCAAAGATATAACTCTCTTACCGGTTTCATCATTAAAGTGATTCGGGCAGTTCTGCATGCTGAATGTTCCAGCTGGTGTATCATTCCAGCATAGCCAACCATCCCAGGTTCGGTTACAGTATAGACCTGCCAAATCAGAATGCATTGCTGAATATCTGACATTATTTAAGATTTTAAAATGTGGAAATCTTCCTCTCTTTTTGATAAGGACTATAGGATCTGTCATTTTTTTCTTTTGACTCTGTTTCTTTTATTTCTTCTTTTATTTAATTCTGCTTTTTGTGTTTTAAGATGGCACCACAGAATGTCGATTTTGTACAGTTTTCACTGCATTTATGTATTCCTGCACTCGAGTAGATGTAACAAAAAACTCTAATTCTAATTCTAACAACAACAATTCTAAAAACAATTTACATGTGTACAGTCGCTTTAATGAAATAAAACATCTCAAGCAGCATTACGACACAACATAAAGAAATTTTAGGGCAGATGAAGAAACAGTTGAAATTAGTGGTTGTCAAAAGAATAATATTAGAAAATTGTAGATACCATTGGAGGGTTGTAGCAATTATATAATTGGAGTGAAGAAATGTCATGGAAAGAGTTGAAAACAAGGATGGGAATTTTAAAATTGAGGCATTGCCTGAACAGAAGTGAAATGGTGTTCAGTGGGAATTGTGTTGACAGGTGAAAGGGACTCAGTGCATGTAGAGGCATAAATAATAGCCTGAAAATTGTGCAGCTAAGACTATAGAAGGCCGATCAGGAGAATGTTTGTTCCTTCAGGTCTGCAGAACAGTCATATTGGGCATTAAATATTATCTCACCATTGATTTCCTTCACCATGGACCTGTTTTTGCCACATTTTCTGCTCTTATTTGTGTCATTTGAAAATTTTAACTTTTTTTTCCTTTTGTTTGGTAAACCAGAAGTTTTCAGAGTTCAAGTGAAAACGACACCTGCTTATTTTTAGACCAATGCTCCCAAACTGCAGCATGTGGGCAGAGAATAGGAGAGAATCAAGGTTCAATCCTGTGGATTCTAATCCAGAGGGATTAGAAAAAGACAACATTGTAACTGGTTCTCAGGTTACAATTCAATAGATAAGAATGGAACCAGGTGAGAACTGCCTCATGCTGTTGTGGAGAGAGTGGACACACTTTAGTGGGATAACAAAGCGTAGAGCTGGATGAGCACAGCAGGCCAAGCAGCATCTTAGGAGCTTAGGAGCAGCATCTTAGAAAGGGTCTAGGCCCGAAATGTCAGCTTTCCTGCTCCTAAGATGCTGCTTGGCCTGCTGTGTTCATCCAGCTCTACACCTTGCTATCTCGAATTCTCCAGCATCTGCAGTTCCTATTATCTCTGATACATTTTGTTGGGAGTTGGTACAATCAACCATGTCAAAGGGTGCAGAAAGGTGAAGGAGAGATGGTTTGCATTTGTTGTCGTTGGATGTCATTTGTGACTTTGATAGGAACTGATTCAGTCTTGAGATGCAGGTGGAATCTTGATTCGAAGGCTCTTGGGAAAATCAACATTGATTTGGGGAATGATCACATATTTAAGGTGATTGGGGAGAAAAGTATGCTGAGGCCTTGGGGTTTTGAATCTTTTATTTTGAGGAGGGGGTTTGTTGATGACAGAACCAATGAAAAGAGGGAAAGTACCTGAAGAAACAGGACCATGAAAAATATTGGCTCAATGGAAGGGAGATTGCAATTTAAACAAACATGTTCGACAAATGTCACCGTTATACCAACATGTTGTCTCTTACCTGGTTCGTTAAATGAAGGGTCCGTGGCCATTTTTTCAAAACATTTATACTGTGCATCCATTATCGTTTGCCTTATTAGGTTCTGTGCAGTCTCAGTTGATGATGGTTCAGTTGTAATTTCTTCATAATTTTCAGAGGATACAAAGCTTGACATCATTCTCTATGATCAAAAGAGAGGATGCACAGTGTTAAAATGTAAATGTTAAATAGTTATTATTTGTTAATTCCTCAACTTAGTCCCTGAATCAAATCTTATTCAGAACTGTGAATTGCTGGTCAAAGTGCATTTTCTAGTCAATATTCTTGACAGACACCCAGTAGCAATGCAACCATTTCACTCTCCGATAATGTGGAATGTATTTCCAGACAGTGCTTCTGAATGATCACTGGAATTGTACTGCCTGTCTCTTGGTGCTGGTTAGCCCATCCATTTTTTTAAAAGGTGAGCCACGCTTTCAAAACTTGTACATCTTTGTGACAGAGCAACAGGAGTAGGCCATTCAGCCCATGTGCCCACTTTCCTGTTCTACCTCCATATCCTTTGATGTGATTAACTGTGATTAATTATTGATTTTTGCCATGAATGTACTCAATAATTGAGCTTCCAAATTCCACGAACAAATTCCAAAGGTTCACCATCCTCTGACAGAAGAAGTATTAAATGGCCCAACCTGTAACTTGAGATTTTGTCCACTTGTTCCAGAGTCAGCAGCTAGTGGTAGCAGTCTAACTACATTCACCTTGTCTTGCCCTATAAGTATCTATGATTTTCAATGAGGCCACCCCTCCTTCTTTGCAACTCGAGGGAACGACAGACCCAGTTCTTAAATGTCTCCTAATAAAACAATGTCTCTAGCCAAGGGGGTGAATCTGGTGTGCCTCAAGTGAACTGCCCAGACAGCAAGTACCTCCCTTCCAAAATAAGGGCATCGCAACTGTAATTAATATTGGAGGTGAAGGCTCTATATAACTAAAGCAAAACATCTTCACTTTTGCACACAAATCCCCTTGTGACAGAAGCCAACATACCTGGCATCACATCAACTCTGAAACCCATATGTGGAGCAGGCAAAATGTCTTTTTGGTTTGACTGCAGCATCCTGTTATTGGAGAAAATCCCTTGTTGGTTTACTGTAATACTTTAAGACAGCTAGATCCACCCCATCTTCAAAATTTTGAAATGACTTTCCTTTCCAAGGTATTGTTAAGTAGAAAGGGCCCCATTCTGGACAAAAAGTGGTGGATGTCGGCTGTGCTTGACAATGGCTGGCAGATGGTATCAACCAACATATCCTGTTGATCACTCAGTGGGCACATTCAACCAGCCCATGTTTACAAGCTTAGGAACAGTATATGTATCAATGGGTGTAACTCTACAGTTGGACATCATTGATTAAATAACTTAGACTATGCTAAGAATTAGACCAGAACCAAAATTAAGATTATCAATCAAGCTCTCACTGTAGTGCATTTGTGCATGCCAGAAGCTACAAATATTAATTCACAGGAACCTACCTTGTATAGGTAAAGGAAATATTGCACCTTTTTTGTTGAATAAATGGATCAAGGAGATTGTTAACTTTTGGTTAATTCCCATGGCAACAACCTGACTAGTCACAGAACTGTTTGAGAACTAAGACTGACAGTTAACTGTTCTTGCTGTAATGCCATATCAGCAATATTCAACAAATTGGCATGCCCTTCTCATGCCATATGAATTAGTGTCCTTTTTATCAAGTCTCTTTTTTGTGTCCAGCCCCAAACGGTGCAAGATGAAAAGCTTCAACTTCTCATCTCATTTTAGCAATGTTTAAAGCGTGACAAGCCCACAGCAAGAATTCGACTCCATTGATGGTACAGACCCACGGGTCAAATGTTGATGTGCAGCTCTTAAACCCAGTGGTAGGAAAACTAGTTTAAAATTTGATACCATGGCATAAAATTAATCCATTTGGATGCTACATCATAGTTAAGGCTGAAAATTCACAGACCATCTTACATTCAACCTTTTGCTCACAAAGTACAAAATTATAGTTGGAGACTGTATAGTAGATGGTAAATTACAACAGAAAAGAGATTACAGAGACCTTGCACATAATTCTGAATCAGTATAATTCTTTAAGAAGTTGAGAAACCTGTCTAGTTTACAGTTGTATAGTACTGAAGGCACTTCACTCCCAGCACTGGTGTGGCAAACCCTTCATTTTTCTCACTGCTGGAAATGGCAGGAAAAGTAAACATTAAAGAACGTGGTGGTCTGCCATAAAAGTGTATTCTGGGAATAGATAAAGGGAACTGCAGATGCTGGAATATCCAAGACAACAAAGTGTGGAGCTGGATGAACACAGCAGGCCAAGCAGCATCAGAGGAGCTGGAAGGCGGACGTTTTGAGCCTAGACTCCTCTTCAGAAATGGGGGAGGGGAGGTGGGTTCTAAAATAAATAGGGAGAGAGGGGGAGGCAGCTCGAAGATGGATAGAGGAGAAGATAGGTGGAGAGGAGACAGATAAGTTAGAGAGGCGGGAATGGAGCCAGTAGAGGTGAGTTTCGGTGGGTAAGTAGTGAGGGGATAGGTCAGTCCGGGAAGGACGGACAGGACAAGGGGGTGCAATGAGGTTAGTAGGCAGGAAATGAGGATGCGGCTTGAGGTGGGAGGAGGGGATAGGTGAGAGGAAGAATGGGTTAGCAAGGCACAGACGAGCTGGGCTGGTTTTGGGAAGCAGTAGAGGGTGGGGAGATTTTGAAGCTTTTTTACTCCTTCAGAATATCGTTCTTGAGAGGAACATGTTCTCTTATGCTAACCTGAAATTAAGGCTTTGCTGTAGTTTTGGATTCTGGGCACACCTTTTAGTGTCTTTTTTGAGGAGGGCATCCTTTGGTGAGGAAGTAAAGAAAATGTAAAAGTTGTTAACACATCGCACAGGACCTGCCGAGGACTAGCAGGAGCAATGGTTGCTGGTGGATAAATTTATTCCTTCCTGACTGGAAAGCCAGACCACTGCTGGGAAACAAGAAGGGAACCTTGAATGAGCACAATTGCTCATGGAGACATGTAAAGACTTAAACATTTCTACAGCCGTTGAAGTGACCGCAAAATTGGAGACATTGAGGACTAAGAAGTTAGAATGAAGTCTTCTATGAAGCAAGGAAGAGGTCTCTGAGATTCAAGACAAATTTAAGACCATTGAAGATGAAGTCAGGATGAATGGAGCCTCTGTGATGGTGCACAGGCAGAAACGAATTGCTTGCAACAAGTCTTTGAAATCACATACAGAGAACATGAACACAAAATTAACACATTTAAAGGCTCATCAAGAAGATTTCTGATAACTCCAAGTAGCTAATAGAAAGTGATTTAGAGAAAAGAAAATCCATTGATCTAAACTTGGTGAAGTTAATACTCAATGTGCAGACTCTGTTGAATTGTATTGACTAATGTTTGATGCTGTAAGAGAAGCTCATTGTCAAGCTCTGGAAGTACTCTAAATCCTTTTCAGCAAACAGCAAAATGTCTAGATTATCAAGCTCATGGAAGCACATATTCCTTAGTAAAGTTCAAAGTTAAACAAAGGAGCAAGCACAGACAGCTTAGAATGCAAAGAAGTCAAACTATCTTAGTTAGACCATTTGATTAAAGATCCAGTTATTAGCAGTCACACATCATAAGCTGAAAATGGGAGGCTTGCAGAAGACTTGGAGAAACTTGCAGTTTAGAAAGCTAGTGTTGTCAAGTAGCACAAATAAGTGCAAAAAGAACACTTTGTTATGGAAATGATTAGAATTCAAGAAAAATGGCTGAAGGAAACTGTGCCACAGTTAATGAATAATGACATTGCCTTTCAAAGAAAAGCTGGACAAAGTCAGAAATCACATAACACCATGTTTACAAAAAATACTTGTTACTTTGGTTCCATCCTTGTCATGCAGCTCTTATACATATCATGTTATTCCACCCATTTGGCTTGTCTCTGGCGCCATCTTATTTTTGATTTTTTGTAATTATCTCCATGCCTCAATTGATGAAATCATAGGTCATCCCTTCACTTGCTATTCGGCTGTCGACACTTTACTCACACCATTTGACACTTTTGATCAGCTGCAAAAACTTGTTATTCAGCCATTCAACACATGACTCATACTATTTATACTATCTTTTGACACTCTTTTTACCTTGAATTATCTTGCAATAATCTCTTCACCCATAAATTTTATACCTGAGTGCTTCTCTCTACTTCACCTGATGAAAGGGTAGCACTTTGAAAACTCGTGGTTTCAAATAAACTGTTGGACTATAACCTGGTGTTGGGTGACTTCTGACCTTGTGCACCCCAGTCTAATACAGGCACCTCCACATCGAAGAAAAACTGGTAAGTGAGAAAACCTCTAAAAGGAATCGGCCCTTTCAAGTCATACCTATGTCAATCAGATATCCCCACAGGAGTTTCCTATAGATCCTGCTCCGACACTCTGTTTTGTTTTGGATGATAGTACTGTACTACTTTCTCAGGGAGACTTTGCAATGTCTTTACCTGCACCTCTGCAGTCTCATGTTGTAGTAAGCACCAAGTGAGATAGCACTAACTACCCACTGAGAAATCCCTGGCCTTGTGGTTGTAGAGAAGTCATAAGCTGTTCACCTCCAGCATAATCTTCAGAACACCCTTCATTGTTCTTGTGCATTACATTTGCCATAGAAAGCTGATAAAAAGCGGAATGAAAATTTCACCTTCTTGTCTTCCTTTTTAAGGGGCTATGATCTTGTAAATCCTTGAGTTTTCTCCTTCAAACCTTCTTTACCTTGATTGGTCTGCTTTGCTTCTACATTCAAATCTTCATGTGGGTCACATTCTGGATCAGCTGTTGTCAGAAGCTGTCTTTCAACTCTGTTACCATAAGCTTTCCAAGATAACGAACAGGGACCACATAGATCCAACATATTCTTCAAGGGAAACAAGATTGTCTTGGTGATTAGCCCTTTTAAGGACAAGGGAATTGAGGTGTGGCTAAGTGGAGTCAGTCTATTAAACATTGGTTATTAAATATTAGTGGTAAAAACAGAGTGTTTTAAAAGAACTTGGAAGGGGGGATGTAGGATAAAGGAAATTGAAACTTAACTTGAAGCAACATTAACTCAGAGAGTAGTAAGGGAATGGAACGCTTTGCCTGCAATGGTAGTAGATTCGCCAACTTTAGGTACATTTGAGTCATCATTTGCTAAACATATGGACGTACATGGAATAGTGTAGGTTAGATGGGCTTGAGATTGGTATGACAGGTCGGCACAACATCGAGGGCCGAAGGGCCTGTGCTGTGCTGTAATGTTCTATGTTCAACATTACTGAGCCTGCAGGAAAGGGACTCTGACAGAGTGATATTGGTCATAGGGAACTACACCTTGGGTCTAGAGAACTCCAAGTAAGATGTATTATTTCTTAACATCCTCTGTATATAGTTATATTCAATAAAGTATGTTTATGTTCACACAATAATGTAGGTGTCATTTTACTGTAATAGTTAGGCTGGTTGAATGGGCAAACATTTGACAGATCAAGTTTGTTACAAATTCAGTGAAGTATAAAGTTGCTTATAATGTCTCTTTATTCGATTTGCTTGTAAGATGGCTACTTGCAAATGCCTCCTGGCACAGGTCACATTTAAATTTAGATTTTATCCTCATGTATACTGGGGCACAGGAATACAACAGCACAGTGAAAAATGAACAAAGTTGTCATTCTCTGGTGCAATCTTAGCATGCAAAAGGCAGAGTTAAAAACAGAAGCAGAAATAAATGAGCCAGCCAAAGGAAAAGGAAATGCTCAGATCACTCCCCCTCCTCCACAGTGTGTCCTTGCTTCAAGAAAAATAAAGCCACAAAGTCCAAACCCCAGTCTGGAAACACTCAGGTACTCCAAGTCCCCACAGCCATTGCAGTGGGAATGCCACCGCCTCTGCTGTCTGGTACCTGGGCACAGACATGGCCAGGAGCTGCCACTGGAGCCGTGTTACCATTTTTCGGCACCATCTTGCCTCCACCAATGTCATCACCACCATGAGCATGTGTATTTCATGGGCCTGCCATTTCTGAACCTGCCACTGCCAAGCCCCTCAAAAGGCACTAGCTACAATGAAGCAGGAAGCACATTAGAACAGTCTTGTATTTCCACTCAAACAGCCCCCTTTCATACAAATAAACCAAAATAAAGAAATTTGTGTGCGCTATCATCGATACAGTGAGTTACCCAAAGTACCCATTATGCACACAAATATTCTCATTCATAAGCCCTCATTAGTGTAGTTAATCTTTGCAAATGGTTTGTTCACAGTCTTCAAATTCTGTTGGTTCCTTAATGGTATACATGCACATCGTTATTGGTAATTTGTCTGATTGCTTGTCTAGGTGTTGTTCCAGCTCCAAGGAGTGTAGCTCCCATGTCTCTTATTATCTATTAGCATGATAAAGTTATCCCATTTATGCTCAGTTACATTCAGTTGTAACAAATTGTTAAAAATGACAAGGAAGGAAACCAGACAGACCACCGAGCATTGACCTCGGCATCAGAAATGAGAATAATAAATTGAACCCAATTGACTCTCCTTACCAGGAACCCAGGTCTAGTGCCAAATTTGCAAGAGTAGTCTCACAGATGTGTCAAGCAACAGCATGATATAATCATACTCAAGGAATCATACCTTACAATGTCCCTGACAACACTATCGTCACCCCCAACCCACCAGCAGAACCAACCAGTAGAGATGGCAGCACAGTAGTATATAGTCAGGAGGGAGTTCTCAACATTGACTCTGGGCTCCATGAAGTCTCATAGTATCAGATCACACATTGGTAAGGAAACATTCTGCAGATTACCGCGTATTGCTTACACTTGGCTGTTGAATCAGTTCTTCTCCAAGTTCAACGGGGAGGCCATGGCCTAGTGGTATTATTGCTCGACTGTTAATCCAGAGACCCAGATAATGTTCTGGGGACCCAGGTTCAAATCCCACCATGGCAGATTTTGGAATTTGAATCCAATAAAATATCGAGAATTAAGATTCTAATGATGACCGTGACTCCATTGTCGATTGTCAGGAAAAAACCATCTGGTTCACTAATGTCCATTAGGGAAGGACGCTGCCACCCTTACCTGGTCTGGCCTACATGTGACTCCAGACTCACAACAATGTGCTCGATTCTTAACTGCCCTCTGGGCAATGAGGGATGGGTAACAAATGCTGCCTAGCTAGCAACACACTCATCCCATGAATGAATAAAACAAAACACTACTCGGAGGAAGCACTTTGCGTGGCAAAGATAAATGTACTCTCGGGGATTTCAATGTCCCCTAGCAAGAGTAGCTCGGCAGCAGTACTACAGATCGAGTTGGCCAGTTCCTAAGGGACAGAGCTGTTAGACTGGTGGCAGGTAGTGAGGAGGCCAACAAGAGGGAAAAAACATATTGGACCTCATTCTTACTGATCTGCTGGCCACACATGCATCTATTCAATCAATATCCATAAGAATGACTACTGCAGGGTCCTTGTGGAGATGAAATCCCGCCTTCACATTGAGGATGTCCTCCATTATGCCGTGTGGCACTATGATTGTGCTGGATAAGATAAATTGCAAACAAATTTGAACTCTAGCATATGTGCAACCTCATGGCCTGGCCTTTATCCAATTCTATCACTACCATCAAGCTTGGTTCAATGGAGGACATGCTACGATGCATCAGGCATACCTAAAATGAAGTGTCAATCTGTGAACTTACTTGTATGTCAAACAATATAAACCAGTGATGGTTTGAGATAAGTGATTCTGTAACCAACAAATCAAATCTGACATCGGCAGTCCTCCCATATCCATTCACAAATGGTGAACAACTAATCAATTCGTTGCAGGAGAGTCTGCATGAATATGGCATCTTCAATGACAGAGGAGGCCAACACATCAATGTCACAAATTCTTAAGACTCATTTTTTGCAATCTTTAGCCAGAAATGGACAGTCCATGTTAATTCATATGTTCCCAGAGTTACAGATAGAGGTTTTTAATTCATAGGATTCATTCTACAATGATATCAAGAAATGACAGAAGGCATTAGATGCTGCAAAGACAATGAACCCTGACAAAATTCTGGCAATAATATTGAAGACTCGTGCTCTAGAACTTACTGGTCCACTAGCCAAGCGGTCCCAATACAATTACAGCATTGGCATTTACTCAGGTTTTACCTGGAAAATTGCCCAAGTATGTCCTGTACACAAAAAAACAGGACAAACCCAACCTGGCGAATTACTGCCCCATCAGTCTCCTCTCGATCATCAGTAAAGTGACCGAAGGTGTCATCAACAGTGCTATCCAGCAGCACCTGCTCAGCGATAACCTGCTCAGTGACACCCAGTTTGGGCTCCATCAGGGCCACTGATCTCCTGACCTCATTACAGCTTTGGTTCAAACATGGACAAACTTTGTTCAAACAAAAATTTCCCTTTTTTTACCGCGTTCGGCATTTGGCAATCCTGGGTAGCAAGTAGACGTGGATCCAGACCTAGCACTGCTGTTGTCATACAATTTCAGAAAGTCACTTGACGAAGAAGCAATGTTCCAAAAGCTTGAGTTTTCAAATAAACTTGCTGGCCTATAACCTGGTGTCAAGTGACTTCTGACCTTGCCCCCCCCAGTCCCCCAGTCCAACAGCAGCATCTCCACATTATGTCATACAATTTGTGTTGGAAGCTGAATAACACAACGCAATGATGGGTTCGTTTCCATGGCTTCTGCTGGTACCCACGATAACGGCAGTATAAAATGAGGGTTGTACTTTTCACATAACTATCTGTACCTGACCTTACATAAATATCCCTCACCTTGATGAGAGTAAAATTCAAAGAAAACATTGTCAGGGAATGTTTTGTATGTCTGAAAAAAGACCACTTGGATCAGAAGTGCAGAACTTACTTGAAAGAAAATAAATATTAAAAATGAGGGCTTATGGTGTTTAACTCCGAACGAATGCAAACTTCTGGTCTGTGTATGTATGACCTGCTGGAAATTCAATCCTGGCAGTTTTGGGAATGGCCATAGGTGCAGTTTAAATACTATGTTCCTGGTGGGCCTCTGTGGGTCCTACTGGTTCCAGAATGTGCTTAGAGTTTGAAAGGGAGGATTGAGCGAATAATGGGGAAACTTCTTGTGTCCAAGAAATAGCCCGCTAAACTCAATGGGGAGACTAGAGACTGGCAGGACACGTGTTTCTGTGACTGGTTATCCTGCCAGAGTGGCAGTAGAATAAACACCACTGGCCAGCTCTGATTAGACTTCGTGAAATGAAAATAACGAGTTTCAAGAGACCATAAGACTATGAAAGGTGGGAGCAGATGCAAGTCATTTAGCTAATTCACTGAGATCTTGGCTAATCTGATAATCCTCAAGCCCACTTTCTTGCCTTTTTCCTTTAATCCTTGATATCCTTACTGTTTAAAAATCTGTCTGTTTCCACATTGAATATATTTAATGACCCAACTTCTACAAACCTGTTCTGTGCAGAATTCCTCAGTCACTTCCCTCTGAGAGAAGGCGTTCCTCCTCATCTCTGTCTTAAAGGTGTGATTCCTTTTGCTAAGATTATGCCCCGTCCTCCGAGAGGGAGGTCATTTCAAGATGGCAACAGAGTAGGACACTCCTGTCGGAGTTCCTCTGCTCCACCTGTTCTTTTTGCTTCTTTTTCTATTTCTTCCTCTTCTTTTTCTTCTTCTCTCCCCTCAGCACCAGGGCTGGCAGCGAGTCCAGAGCTGTGAGCCCTTGTGGCCCAGAACAGCGCAAGCAGCGAGCCTGACAGCAGGGCATGGACTGAGAGCCCAGGAGAAGGGCAGGGAAGAGCCCCGCAGCAGCACATGGGGATGCTGCCCTGGAGGGTCACACGGGCAGCGAACGTGAGCCAACAGCATGAAAGGTAACAGGCGGGAGATGGCAGCCCGAGGCAGCAACAGAGGGACCACGCACTACCTGGAAAAAGGAGGCAAGCGAGACCAGTTGCAACCGAAGAACAGGTGTGAGCTGACCGCGTGCAGGGTGAGCACGGGTCGAGTCGCAGACAAAATCTCAGAGAGACGGCAGCAGAAAGAGTGTGGGCTGGGCCAATATATGGAGAGACAGCAGAAAGAGTGTGGGCCGGGCCGAGACCTGGAGCGATAACAGAAAGAGTGTGGGCCGGGCTGAGACATGGAGAGGCAGAAGAAAGAGTGTGGGCCGGGCTGAGACCTGGAGTGATAACAGAAAGAGTGTGGGCCAGGCCGATACGTGGAGAGACAGCAGAAAGAGTGTGGGCTCGGACATGACCTGGAGAGATGGCAGCAAGGGAATTCCTAGCCCCAGAGTAGTGTGATGGGAGTCCTGAGTTCCTGGAGTGGAACAGCGAGGTGAAACGATGAAGGACAGTTGCTAGACTTGGGTGCCATGTGCTAAGCTGCTGTTGTTCGGAACTCTCTCCCAGACTGTAATTCAAATCCATTTCATTGTGTGAAAAGTACCTCATTTCTAACTCATTCTTGAACATTGTAAGTGATGCTTGTGTTTTTCTTTTCATGCTCTTTTGTATAGCAACACTTTTTTTTACTTTAAAGGATTTGTACCTAGGTACTTGAACCTAAGATGGTGCCATTAAAAGGCAGCCATTGTAAAAACTCTTTTACATGGGCCCATGGTGTTAGAGGCAAGGTGCTAACATGGATAGAAGATTGGCTTGTCTGGCAGAAAGCAGAGAGCGGGGATAAAAGGAAACTTTCTCAGGATGACAGCCGGTGACAAGTGGTGCTCCACAAGGGTCAGTGCTGGGGCCACAACTTTTCACTTTGCACATTAATGATCTAGATGAAGGAACTCTGAGCATTATGGCTAAGTTTGCAGATGATACAAAGACAGACGGAGGGACAGGTAATATTGAAGAGGTGGGGAGGCTGCAGAAGGGTTTGGATAGGTTAAGAGAGTGGGTAAAGAAGTGGCAGATGTAGTACAACATGGGAAAGTGTGAAGTCATGCGCTTTGGTAAGAAGAATAAAAGCATGGACTATTTTCTAAAAGGGGAGAAAATTCATAAGTCTGAAGTGCAAAGGGACGTAGGAGTTCTAGTCCAGGATTCTCTCAAGGTGAACTTGCAGGTTCAGTCAGTAGTCTGGAAGGCAAATGCAATGTTGGCATTTGTTGTGAGAGGACTTGAATATAAAAACAGGGATGTGCTCCTGAAGCTTTATAAGGCTCTGGTCAGACCACATTTGGAGTATTGGGTGAAGTTTTGGGTCCCATTTCTCAGGAAGGATGTACTGGCCCTGGACTGGATTCAGAGGAGGTTCACAAGGATAAAGATAGGAATGAAAAGCTTAACATATGAGGAAAGTTTGAGGGCACAACAGACATGTGGAGACTGTTTAAGGAGCAGTTGTTGTGAGTGATGCATAAATTTGTTCCTCTGAGACAGGTAAGAAGGGGTAAGATTAAGGAGCCTTGGATGACGGGAACAGAGGTGCTTCTCGTCAAAAAGAAAAAGGCAGCTTACGTGAGGTGGAGGAAGCAAGGGTCTAGCACAGCTTTAGAGGATTACAGGCTTGCTCGGAAGGAGCTCAAAAGTGGACTGAGGAGGGCCAGGAGAGGGCATGAAAAAGGCTTGGCAGGAAGGATTAGGGAGAACCCGAAGGCATTTTACTCATACGTGAGGAATAAGAGAATGATCAGGGACAAGGTAGGGCCGATCTGGGATAGCGTAGGGAATTTGTGTGTGGAACCTGAGCAGATGGGGGAAGCCCTGAATAAGTTTTTTGCTTCGGTTTTCACTAAGGAAAGGGACCTTGTTGTGAATGAGAACTTTGAGGAGCAGGGAAACAGGCTTGAACAAATCGAGGTTGAGGAAGTTGATGAGCTGGAAATTTTGGCAAACATTAAGATTGATAAGTCCCCAGGGCCAGACCAGATTTATCCTAGGTTGCTCCGGGAAGCGAGAAAGGAGGTTGCTAAGCAGCTGGCGAAGATCTTTACTTCCTCACTCTCCACGTGAGTCGTACCAGAAGATCGGAGGGAGGCAAATGTTGTTCTTCTTTTCAAGAAAGGGAATAGGGAAATCCCTGGAAATTACAGACCAGTCAGTCTTACGTCTGTGGTCAGCAAGGTTTTGGAAAGAACTCTGAGGGATAGGATTTATGACTATTTGGAAAAACATAGCATGATTAAAGGGAATCAGCATGGCTTTGTGAGGGGCAGGTCATGCCTTACAAATCTTATTGAGTTCTTTGAGGAGGTCACGAGACAGGTTGATGAGGGTCGAGCAGTGGATGTGATGTACATGGACTTCAGCAAGGCATTTGATAAGGTTCCCCACTGCAGGCTCATTCATAAAGTCAGGAGGTATGGGATACAGGGTGATTTGGCTGTCTGGATTCAGAATTGGTTGGCTGACAGGAGGCAGAGAGTGGTTGTAGATGGTAAGTATTCTGCCTGGAGGTCAGTGCTGAGTGGTGTCCCGCAGGGCTCTGTTCTTGGGCCTCTGCTCTTTGTAGTTTTTATAAATGACTTGGATAAGGAGGTTGAGGGGTGGGTCAGTATGTTTGTTGATGACACCAAGTTTGGAGGAGCCGAAGATAGTATCAAGGGCTATTGCAGGCTTCGGTGAGACATTGACGGAATGCAGAGCTGGGCTGAGAAATGGCAGATGGAGTTCAACCTGGATAAATGCGAAGTGATGCATTTTGGAAGGTCGAACTTAAATGCTGAATATAGGATTAAAGGCAGGATTCTCGGCAGTGTGGAGGAACAGCAGGATCTTGGTGTTCAAGTGCATGGTGTTAAGGCTTTCATTAACAGGGGGATTGAGTTTAAGAGCCGTGAGGTTTTGCTGCAGCTGTACAAAACTCTGGTGAGACGACACTTGGAATATTGTGTCCAATTCTGGTCGCCCTATTATAGGAAAGATGTGGAGGCTTTCGAGAGGGTGCAAAGGAGGTTTACCAGGGTGCTGCTTGGACTGGAGGGCTTGTCTTATGAGGAGAGGTTGACTGAGCTCGGACTTTTCTCTCTGGAGAGAAGGAGGAAGAGAGGTGACCTGATCGAGGTGTACAAGGTAATGAGAGGCATGGATAGAGTCAAAAGCCAGAGACTTTTCCCCAGGGCAGGATTGACTGCCACGAGGGGTCATAGTTTTAAGGTGTTAGGAGGAAGGTATAGAGGAGATGTCAGAGGGAGGTTCTGCACCCAGGGAGTTGTGAGCGCATGGAATAGTTTACCAGTGGTAGTCGTGGAAGCGGAGTCATTAGTGACATTTAAGCGACTGCTGAACATGCACATGGACAGCAGTGAATTGAGAGAAATGTAGGTTAGGTTATTTTATTTTTGGATTAGGATTATTCCACTGCACAACATCGTGGGCTGAAGGGCCTGTACTGCACTGTACTTTTCTATGTTCTATGTTCTAGAGAGTAACACAGTGGCAGAGTCTTGCTGCTGATTGTCCTGTGCAGAACTGGAACAAACAAAGTGTAGTCAGTGAAGTCAAACCTTGCGCGAAGCTTGGCAATGGGTTGGTGGGGAGCAGGAATGATCATGTAATTTTCAAACAGGAATGTTGTGAAGCTAAACATTGTGGTGCATGTTAGAGCTCAGTGTTCAAAATCGGGAGAAGTATAATTTTTTTTATGCCATGAGAAGTCTCAGATAAAGCGGGATTTTGTGCATGATCATAGCTATGACATGCTATTTAGCTGTATGGATACTTTCACGAGCATTTATCTTGCTGGCCATCCAAGGTACTGCCCAATTTCTTTGGCAAAGGAGTGGAAATCCCCATCATGACTGCCAACTGTCTTTGCTGCAGGTCCTCCAGCTCTTATCTCCTGGCATTCAATCACAGCAATCAATTAGGGCATTTACAAAAGAGCTTTGTATGGGTGACAGGGATACAGTGTAGAGTCAGGGCTCTGAAATTAGATGAACGCTGGGCTTCTGTTCCAGATTCAAAAACCTGACCTTTGACTCCATTATAGTCAATTACATTATAGTCCATAATACCAATTCCCCCTTACACAAAAAAGAGAAAATACTGTGAATTCTGGAAGATCAGAAAACAAAACAGGAAGTGTTGGAAAAACTCAATAGGATTAGTAACATATGTGATGCCTGAAACAGAATTAGCATTTCAAGCCAAATTTGACCCTTCTATTCACTTATTTTTCTGTCCAGATCTGGTGTTAATATTTTGTTTGTTCTCTAATATTTGTAATGTGACAAAGCTGTTAAATAGCAGTATTAATAAACTAGGATTGTAAGTATGAAATCAGGAGTGAGGAATTTAGCAGAAATTGCGTTTTGAAAGAATGGTACTACTCCACAGTAACGGGAACAAATTGTACTCGCTTTCAAATAAATTAACACAAAAGCCCAAAGAAACAATAAAAATCAGCATGTCACTCTGAATTCAGAATTATTCCTGGCACTGTGATACAATTGTAGCCCGAGTCTCAATTTCCTGTTATATATTTATTGATTAACTGGAAGACATGTGATCTGCCTCTTGAAAGATTGCCATGAACAGCTACCATTTGAATGAGTGGATGCATTGAATAGGTCAGTTCATTTCATTTGGTTTAAAATGTAATCTAATGCAAGATATGAGGACAAGATTGGTTTTGCTAAAAATGAAATGTTACACCATTTAATTACTTGGTCTAATGCCGTCACTGTCTATTTCAGTCATTCATAAAATCCATGTGCCACCACAACCTTGTCCTTTGTACTGTTTGAAGGAAATTACAGCCCAGATAGTTGGTCTCTTCTCAATAAAACTTTGTCTTCATTTCAGTTTCGCGAATAATATGCTCCTTGAAAAGATACTTTTCTCAAAACTTTTCATCTTGCACTCATCAGGACACTTCACAATTACTACCTAAGGGAAAGGAAAGCAACTGCCCAGTCTTTCCTCTGGTCAGACAGTTATTACTCCAGCGTAAAATGGGAATTGTACCTGGAGAGAAATTGAATTTTTGAATGAGCAAGTGCTCTATGCCTGGAGCCCTCCGAAAGTGTCCATTTAAATTAGAGACTTTGAATGGTTCTGACGACCTTAAGTAAAATCATTATTCAGGAAAAGCTACACTGTTAACTATTAAATTGGCAACACACATCCCCAACTACACCTCTCCCAGACCCGAACACATGACCTCCCCAGGATGACATCCTCCAATTATCAAGCCCCACACCCTCACCGCAGGCAGGCTGTGCTATACACGGGCAATACATTCCCACCACCAGACCCAATATCCCCAAACTATGGAACTGATTTCTCCCACTCACCCCAATATATCCTAAATGTGCAAAACTTGCTTTACCACCTTGCATCCTATCAAGTTGGCATTCACTGACTGGCATCTTACTTCATGAATATCCAGCATCCTAACCCCACAACTCTACCACCTTCCCAGCTGGTATCCTACAAAACTGCCACCCCACCCCCTTTCCATCTGCCATCCTGTCCCTTAAGACCATAAGACGTAGGAGTGGAAGTAAGGCTATTCGGCCTATCAAGTCCACTCCACCATTTAAATCATGGCTGATGGGCATTTCAACTCCACTTCCCTGCACTCCCCCCGTAGCCCTTGATTCCTTTTGAGATCAAGAATTTGTCGATCTCTGCCTTGAAGGCATCCAACGTCCTGGCCTCCACGGCACTCTGCGGCAATGAATTCCACAAGCCCACCACTCTCTGGCTGATGAAATGTTGTCTCATTTCAGTTTTAAATTTACCCCCTCTAATTTTAAGGCTGTGCCCACAGGTCCTAGTCTCCCCGCCTAACGGAAACAACTTCCTAGCGTCCACCCCTTCTAATCCATACATTATCTTGTAAAAACCATACATTACCTTGCACACCAACTATCTCGCAGCTGGTATTATTTCCAGCTGGCACTTTCCTTACCTAACACCCTGTCTTCCCTATCCATCTGGCACGCTATCCTATGCTTCCAGCACCTGATCATCACATTTACCTTACATACCAGCAGTTCAATCGCAGCTGTGAATGTGGCTGTCTGGGCCTTTGAATATGAAACGTGCAGCTGACTGCTGTGGAGATTAATTCTGTTCTGCAGAATTCTTTCCAAAGGTAGCTCTGAGATTTGACTCACTAGCCTGTATTTCCCTAGATTATTTCTAGCAGTCCCCTTGAATAAGGGTACTACATGAGCTGTCCGTCAGCCCTCTGGCACGTCTCTGTGGATCAGAGAACATTTGAAAATTAATGACTCCCGAGAATCTACTCCGACTGTTCTTGGTCACTTCAGTAAGCATCAGCCATGTCGTATGTAACTGGTTAGACATTGACTAAACCAGGTACGGGTGACACAATATCCTCTACGTAAGTATCATGAGTGAGTTGAGCTAGTGCGACAATCTGGCACCACTCATAATCAGAGATAGTAGGAACTGCCAATGCGAGAGAATCTGAGATAACACAGTGTGAAGCTGGATGAATACAGTAGGCCAAGCAGCATCAGAGGAACAAGAAATTTTGATATTTCGGGTTGAGACCTTTCTTCAGAAATAGGGGAGGGGAAGGGGATTCTGAAATAAATAGGGAGACGGGGGGAGGCGAATAGAAGATGGATAAAGGAGAAGATAGGGTAAGAGGAGACAGACAGGTCAAGGAGGGGTTAGAGCCAGTGACAGTGAGTGTAGGTGGGGAGATCGGGAGGGGATAGGTCAGTCGAGGGAGGATGGACAGGTCAAGGAGGCGGGATGAGGTTAGTGGGGAGGAATTGGGGGTGGGGCTTGAGGTGGGAGGAACGGTTAGGGAGGTGGGGATTAGCTGGGCTGGTTTTGGGATGTGGCCGGGGGAGGGGAGATTTTGAAGCTTGTGAAATCCACATTGATACCATTGGGCTGTAGGGCTCCCAAGTGAAATACGAGTTGCTGTTCCTGCAACCTTCGAGTGGCATCGTTGTGGCACTGCAGGAGGCCCAGGATGGACATGTCGTCTGAGGAATGGGAGGGGGAGTGGAAATGGTTCGCGACTGGGACGTGCAGTTGTTTGTTGTGAACCAAGCGTAGTTAGGTGTTCTGCAAAGCGAACCCCAAGCCTCCGCTTGCTTCCCCAATGTAGAGGAAGCCACAACGGGTTCAGCTGATGCAATATACCACATTGGCAGATGTCCAGGTGAACATCTGCTTGATGTGGAAAGTCATCTTGGGGCCTGGGATGTGGGTGAGGGAGGAGGTGTGGGGGCAAGTGTAGCACTTCCTGCGGCTGCAGGGGAAAGTGCCGGGTGTGGTGGGGTTGGAGGGCAGTGTGGAGAATAAATGCATCACTTTACGGTTGGCTAGATGTAGTGAATGATGTGACATCAATGCTGGGCATTTTATGATTTACATAAAGAACTTTAATGAAAGGCTGAAGGGAAGGATGTTAAATTGCCTGTAGACACACAGATAAGTGGAAAAGTAAGTTGTGAAGAGGAGATGAGGAGGCTAGAAAGATAGGTTAAGAAAGAGGGCAAATATATGACAAATGGAGTTTGTGGGAAAATCTGAACTTGACCATTTAATCATTTGAGAGGAAGAATAAAAAAGAATTGTATAACATTAATGGTGAGAGATTGCAAAGCACTGAAATGCAGATCAATCTGAATGTACTGATGCCTGAATCATAGAAGGTTGTATGGTGGTACAACAAATAACCACGTAAGTGAATTGAATGTTATTTATTATTACAAGGGGATTTGAGTATAGAAGTTGGTTGGTTATGTTTCAGTGGTGCAAGCATTGACAACATTTTTTGCAGCGTAGAGCGGCGGGAACCGGGCGGACGTGAGATCAGGGTAGAGAGGCAGTCGGGAAAGTAAGTGAGTGCCATTTATGTAGGTGTGTTCTCGGCCCCTGGTCCTACATGGTAGGGCCTCCCTCCCACCCTCCTCCTCTAACCTAATTAAGAGTCCACAGGCTCACAGCAAAAAACAAGAGTTGAGGGAAGTGCCTGGTGAGTAAAGTGCGAGTCTTTGGCTCAGGGGTTTTCGGAGAAGAGGCTCAGTGAGGAGATTACGCCACTGTTGAAGAGGTGAAGACATGACTGCCAAGCTGATTCAGTGTGCTGCGTGCATGATGTGGGAGGTCGGGGACACTGATGATGTTTCTGGCTCCTATAGCTGTGGAAAGTATGTACACATTCAGCTTCTGAAGGAGGTTGTTGCAGCCCTGAAGAAAGAACTAGATGACCTCAGACTCATCCGAGAGAACGAGAATTTTCTGGACAGGACCTTCAGCGAGGTCCTTACACCCAAGATACTTGAAGAGAGAAGGGGAATGTCGATGATGAAGGAAGACATGAATGAAGTACAAGAAACCCCAGGGGAAGCACCTATTGTAAACAGGCGGATTGTCGTGGAAACTGTCGAGACAGACGACACTGTCAGTCCGAGAGATGGACAGGTCTGCGAGTCAAAAATTGGTGTAGAGGCAGAGCCGAGGAGTCAGACATCACAGAGAGCTGTGGTAATAGGGGACTCCATAGTGAGAAGGACTGACAGGGGTTTCTGCAGCAACAGGTGAGGTTTGAGGATGGTGTGTTACCTTCCTGGTGCCAGGATCCAGGACGTCACTGATAGGGTGCAGGGAATGCTCCAGGACGAAGGTGAAGAGCCAGGGGTGGTGCATGTCGGCACTAATGACGTCGGGAAGAAAAGGAGAGGCATTCTACAGTGGGTCTTCAGAGAACTCAGAAGAAGGCTGAAAAGCAGAACTTCCAGGGTGGTTATCTCTGGTTTGCTTCCAGTTCCTCAGGCTGGAGAGGGCAGGAACAGAGAGGTAATGGACTTGAATGTGTGGCTGAGGGACTGGTGCCAGAAGCAAGGATTTAAATTCTTGGATCACTGGGGTATGTTTTAGGGTAAGGATAAATTGTACAGGAGGAACGGTTTGCATCTTAATAGGTGGGGGACCAGCTTTCTGGCAGGCAGGTTTGCCACTGCAACACAGGTGTGCTTAAACTAAGGGTGGGAGGGGCCAAACTGGAAATTTAAGAATCAAGTTAAAGGGAAAGTGAGAATAAGAGAAGTTAAGCAAGACAACAGAATCAACAGAGCAGAAAACTCAAGAAGGGATTGTACAGTATGGCCAAGTGTAATAGGGATTGATAGGAAGGGTGAGGGGGCGAAACAAATTAAAAATATTATATATGAATGCACGAAGCATAAGAAATAAGGTGGATGAGCTTGAGGCTCAGTTGGAAGTTGGCAAGTATGATGTTGTGGGGATAACTGAGATGTGGCTTCAAGTGGACAGGGCCTGAGAAATGAATATTCAAGGCTTTATGTGCTATCGAAAGGACAGACCGGTGGGCAGAGGGGGTGGGGTGGCCCTGTTGGTGAGGAATGATATTCAGTCCCTTGCGAGGGTGACATAGAATCAGGAGATGTAGAGTCAGTATGGATAGAGCTGAGAAATTCTAAGCGTAGAAAGACCCTAATGGGAGTAATCTAGAGGCTCCCAAACAGTAGTCAGGATGTAGGGTGCAGGTTGAATCAAGAGTTGAAATTGGCCTGTCGCAAAGGTATCTCTACAGTTGTTCTGGGAGATTTCAACATGCGGGTCGACTGGGAGAATCAGGATGGTACTGGACCCCAAGAAAGGGAGTTTGTGGAGTGCCTCCGAGATGGATTCTTGGAACAGCTGGTACTGGAGCCTACCAGGGAGGAGGCAATTCAGGATCTGGTGTTGTGCAATGATTTGATTTGATCAGGGACCTCAAAGTAAAGGAGCCGTTAGGAGGTAGTGACCATAATATGATAAGTTTTAATCTGCAGTTTGAGAGGGAGAAGGGAGAATCGGAAGTGTCAGTATTGCAGTTGAATAAAGGGAACTATGGAGCTATGAGGGAGGAGTTGGCCAAAGTTCAATGGTACAATACCCTATCAGGGATGGCAGTGGAACAACAATGGCAGGTATTTCTGGATATAATGCAGAAGGTGCAGGATCAGTTCATTCCAAAGAGGAAGAAAGATCCTAAGGGGAGGCAGGGGCGGCCGTGGCTGACGAGGGAAGTTAAGGACTGTATAAAACTAAAAGAGAAGAAGTATAACATAGCAAAGATGAATGGGAAGCCGGAGGACTGGGAAGCTTTTAAAGAGCAACAGCGGGTAACTAAAAAGGCAATACACAGAGAAAAAATGAGCTATGAAGGAAAGCTGGCCAAAAATATAAAGGAGGGTAGTAAAAACTTTTTTTAGGTATGTGAAAAGAAAAAAAAGGTTAAGACTAAAATTGGGCCCTTGAAGTCGGAAACGGGTGAATTTATTATGGGTGATCAAGGAAATGGCAGAAGAGTTGAATAGGTACTTTGGATCTGTCTTCACTAGAGAAGACACAAGCAATCTCCCAGATGCAATAGTGGCTGAAGGACCTACGGTAATGGACAAACTGAAGGGAATTTATATTAGGCAGGAAATGGTGTTGGATAGACTTTTAAGTCTGAAGGCCGATAAGTCCCGAGACCTGATGGTCTGCATCCCAGGGTACTTAAGGAGGTGGGTCTAGAAATTGTGGATGCATTGGTAATTATTTTCCAAGCTTCTATATATTTAGGATCAGTTCCTGCGGATTGGAGGGTGGCAAATGTTGTCCCACTTTTCAAGAAAGGAGGGAGAGAGAAAACAGGAAATTATAGACCAGTTAGCCTGACGTCAGTGGTGGGAAAGATGCTGGAGTCAATTATAAAAGATGAAATTATGACTCATTTGGATAGCAGTAACAGGATAGGTCAGAGTCAGCATGGATTTACGAAGGGGAAATCGTGCTTGACTAATCTTCTGGAATTTTTTGAGGAGGTATCTATGAAGATGGATAGGGAAGAACCAGTGGATGTAGTGTACCTGGACTTTCAGAAAGCCTTTGATAAAGTCCCGCATAGGAGATTGGTGAGCAAAATTAGGGGACATGGTATTGGGGGAAAAATACTGAGTTGGATTAAAAATTGGCTGGCTGACAGGAAGCAAAGAGTAGTGATAAACGGGTCCCTTTCGGAATGGCAGGCAGTGATCAGTGGGGTACCACAAGGTTCGGTGCTGGGACCGCAGCTGTTTGCGATATATATTAATGATATAGACAAAGGCATTAAAAATAATATTAGCAAATTTGCTGATGACACAAAGTTGGGTGGCAGTGTGAAATGTGAGGAGGATGTTATGAGAATACAGGGTGACTTGGACAGGCTAGGTGAGTGGACGGATGCATGGAAGATGCAATTTAATGTGGATAAATGTGTGGTTATCCACTTTGGTGGCAAGAACAGGAGGGCAGATTACTATCTCAATGGAATCAAGTTAGGAAAAGGGGAAGTACAACAAGATATAGGTGTTCTTGTACATCAGTCAATGAAAGCGAGCATGCAGGTACAGCAGGCAGTGAAGAAAGCTAATAGCATGCTGGCCTTCATCACAAGAGGAATTGAGTATAGGAGCAAAGAGGTCCTTCTGCAGCTGTACAGGGCCCTGGTGAGACTGCACCTGGAGTATTGTGTGCAGTTTTGGTCTCCAAATTTGAGGAAGGACATTCTTGCTATTGAGGGAGTGCAACGTAGGTTCATGAGGTCAATTCCCAGAATGGCGGGACTATCATATGTTGAAAGATTGGAGCGACTGGGCTTGTATACACTTGAGGTTAGAAGGATGAGAGGGGATCTGATTGAGGCATATAAGATTATTAAGGGATTGGACACTCTGGAGGCAGGAAGCATGTTTCCGCTGATGGGTGAGTCCAGAACCAGAGGACACAGTTTAAAAATAAGGGGTAGGCCATTTAGAACAGAGTTGAGGAGAAACTTCTTCACCCAGAGAGTGGTGGATATATGGAATGCTCTGCCCCAGAAGGCAGTAGAGGCCAACTCTCTGGATACTTTCAAGAAAGAGATGGTGACAGCTCTTAAAGATAGTGGAATCAAGGGTTGTGGGGATAAGGCAGGAACAGGATACTGATTGTGGATGATCAGCCATGATCATAATGAATGGTGGTGCTGGCTCGAAGGGCCGAATGGCCTACTCCAGCATCTATTGTCTATTGTCTAAAATGTGTAGAGTATTGGTCTCATTTAAGAAGGCATGATAGAAGCAGTTCAGTTTAGTTAAATAATGTATGGAATGGGTAAGTTGAAGGAACAACATCTCATCTTCCATCTAGATAGCTTACAGTAATTAGGACTGAACACTAAGTTTAATAATTTCACAACATGATCTCCCTCCTCTAAGTTCATTACAGTAATCTCTTTCTTTCAACCTATTTTTCCTAATCAACCTGCTCAGAGATGTCATTACACAGCTCTGGAGTGGGTGGGATTTGAACCCAGGTTTTCTGGTGCAGGAATACTACCACAGCGCCACAAAGTCTGACTGGAAGGGAATGGCATTTATTGTTGAATACCAAAATAGATCCAGTACACGCGGCATACATTGGCTAATCTCGGCAGGACAGGTAGTTCTGCAGACTAATCCTTGGGTGTGCTTTTTTTCCTCTTCTTTTTCCTAGATCTGGAAATGATCTTCCACACAACTGAGCAACTTTTTCTTCCCATCACCAAATTATTGTAGTACATTGTTTTCATTTAGTAACCACCACCAGCAGATCACCCATGTTTCCAATTGAATAATTTATATGCAGAGCCCTGTTAAGGGCAATGCAAGCCAGCAAAGGTGAGGGAGATGTAGGGAGAGTGGGAAGAGGCTAAGTCAAATTGGAGTTGGACAGGGAGATAAAGCATTGTACCCAAGGGCGGCTTCCACCCCTCTCTAAAGGCACCAAATGTATCAGTGGGCACTGTGTGCTCCCTCCCCAACCAAGTCTGTTTATTTTGTACTCAGTCTGTTTTTATTATATCTAGAAGTGTTATCATACACAACTGAATGCGTTTTTTCTACATCACCAAATCCTTCTTTTTAACTACTGACTCACGTAGCCAATTATATATTTACATGCTTTTCTTTGCACTGAGTCTGCTTTATAAAGGGCTCAGGTGATGAGTTCCTGCTGAGCAGGCCATTGCCTGTTATTAAGGGAACCTTTACTCAGTGAGTTCCACAAGGAGATTAATTATTGATTTTGCATGGGCCTTATAAGGATTATCACAGTTACCTATCCCCAAACCCTGAAATCCTGCTTTGTATGGGCTGTACCCAGTACAGACAACTCACTTTCAACCATTTACAATTCACATTGGGAACCTACCTCGCATTATTTCTCTCTTGGCTTCACATCACCTATCTCTTTGTTTGCCTAACCCTTATCTCTTTCTCTCAATTTCTCTGGTCTCCATCTCCATGTACTTTATTCAATTCCCCACCCAACCCAGCCAAAACCCCACTCCACAATCAGCATGAGTACTACCTTTTCCCAGTTATTTTCAGTTCTGACAAAGGGTCACAGGGCTCAAAACATCAACCTTGCTTTGCTCTTGATAGACACTGCCAGATTTGCTGAGTTTCTCCGTCATTGTTGCTTCTGTTTCTAGAATGGGTGGGTTCCAAGCAAAGATTGGTCAGGCTAGACTTGAGGCAGCTGCAGCTTAGAAGAGTCAGAGGAGACTGAGGTGAAATATACAAGACCCTAGGAGGGCTTAACATTTTAGAAACTATGTTTCTTCTTGTGGAAGAGTTTTGACAGAGGGCCTGAGTCTTTGGGACTCACTTCATCAAAAAAGTAGTGGAAGCAGAAACTTTGAATATTTTCAAGTTACAGGTAAATAGATTCTTATTCAGCGCGGGAGTGAAATATTCCGGCAGATTAGTGAGAATGTGAAGTAATCAAATTAGTTGTAACGTAATTGAATAGCAGAGCAGGTTCAAAGAGCCTAGTAGACTACTCCCACCTCCAATTCCTATCTCCATATGTTTGTACATTTGTACGATAGCACTCATGCTGGAAGTAAAAGTGCAATGAAGACCAGCAATGTCAGGTGTTATTCTGTGGATTTCACACCTTTCACCATACCTGATTATGCAATTGGTGTGCTGATTCTGGGAGTGGTGCACGCTACTGCACAGGAACGGCTGGATTTAATAGCTACAGCAGTGGTCCCTGTCTACAAACTAGAAAGCCAGATATGGCCTTTTCTGGGAAACCTGAAGGAATGGAAAACCCATCAGACAGTGATGCTGGTACTGCAGCAGGCCCTGAACCAGAAGCACTGGTAGAGGCCTAGGGAAGAGGAGAATGGGATGACGTTGCCAGGGTCAGACAAAATGGACAGGGAAGACTCTCTTAGCAGGGTAAACTCTCCATGGAAGACAGGATGCCACCACCAACCTCACATCCAGAATCTGCAGGGATCCCTTCAGGATATACTCAAGGCATACAGCCAGTGTCAGATTTTAAGCATAAGCTAAGTAAGATACAATCTAGAGCCTCTAGTTATGAGGTGCCCCTACATATGAAAACAATAATTAAATTTCAAGCCATATATAATCAGTTAAAAAACAAAGTTGGTGGGAAGAATAATCTTTAAAACGGACATTATAGTTCTGATACGGCAAAGGTACACTTATATGGCTACACAATTTTATGAACAGTTCTACTTGTATCTTAAACATGATAAATAAGCTTTGATTTACTCTCAGCTTCCATTTAAGAAATGCAACACTCACATACTAAGGCTTCTGTATCTCACACTGTTAAAATGCATACAACAACACAGGTCAAAAACACATCAATGGTGCAAGAATAAATATAAAGGTGCTTTTTGGATTTTAAAGTGGTTTCCTATTTTAAAATAAATCTGATTTTCTCAAAACTAAAAAAGCATGAAGAGACTCCTTCACATTGGTAAATCTACATATTTTTCACTCGTAAACATCAAGGATTAAGTTAAAATAATTTGTTCCATGCTTACTTCTCTAGTTATTATAGATAGGCATGTTAAGAATGAGAGGAACGTTCAAATGTGGATGTCAGAAGGGAAAGAAGCAGCTGCTTGAAAGGCAGCCAAACAATTACTGAAAGTTGACAGTTATTTCACTGTAATAAAAGGAGGAATCTCATGCTCAAGAGAGTCAGACTGACCCACGGCAACCACAAACATCCATCTCTTTTACTGGGATAGGTGACAGAGATGTGAATGTGACTTCTATACTTGAGAATGATACAAAACCTGAAATCCCAGCTGAAGAAAGTAGATACACAAAGAACAAGGACGTTGGTCTCAGGATTGTCTTGATTTAGGATAAGGGCGCTATCAATTCCTTTTGCTGGATAGCATTGAGTTTTGTTGGCCAAACCTGCAATTAGAACAAAGAATGGTATGGCACAGGAACAGGCCCATCAAGCCTCTTGCACCACACATGCTGCTTTTCAAAACTAAAAACCTTTTGCCTCTAACACTGCCCATATCCCTCTATTCCCTACCTATTCACATGTCTGTCAAAACGCCTTCTAAACTTTGTTACTGCACCTGCTTTTACCACCTCCTCTGGCAGTATATTCCCGATATTTACCATTCTCTGCATAAAACACTTACCTCTAGCATCTCCTTTAAACTTTCTCCCTTTTATCTTAAACTTATGTCCCCTGGTCATTTCTACCCTGGGAAAAAGGCTCCAACTATGAATTCTATCCATGCATTTATAATTTTGTAAACCACTTTCATGTCACCTCTCAGTCTCTGACATTCAAGTGAAAACAAGCAATCAAATCTCTCCTCATAGCTAATGCCCTCCATACCAGGCAACATCTTCATAAACATCTTTTATGTATTCTCTCCAAAACCTCCATATCATTCTGGTAGTGTAGCAATCAGAACTGTGCACAATATTCCACATGTGGCTGAACTAAAATTCTACATAGCTACAACATGACTTGCCAATTTTTATACTCTGTGCACCAAATGATGAAGGCAAACATACCATAATGACTTCTTGAACAGAAATTCCATTTGTATTACCACTTTCAGGGAATTGTGGACCTTAATGCCTAGATCCCTCTGTATGTTAAAGATTCTAAGAGTTCTATCATTGATTGTCTGCTCCCTCCTGCATTTAACATTCCAAAATGCATCAGCTCACATTTGTCCAGATTAAACACCATCTGCTATTTCTCCACCCGAGTCTTCAGTCTATCTGTATCCTGCTGTATCCTCTGGCAATCCTCCCCACTGTTCAAAACTTCCCCAGACTTTGTGTTGTCCACAAACCTATATTTCAGACCACCTATATTCTGCTCCAAATCATTTTTATACATGAAATGAGTCCCAGCACTAGTTAGCGTGCAACACCACTGGTCACAGGTCTCCAGTCAGAAAAACACCCTTCCAATGCTATTCTCTGTCTTCTGATGTTGAGAATTTAACATGCTGCAGCAGGGACAGATATTGTCATTGTCCTCCAGGCAGCAGACGCCTGTTCTTCAACAGCCCCTACCAAAGTCCTACAATCCACCTGACGCTATCTACTCAATATCATTATGCACAACTATTGCTGTGCTATGCTGCATTGTGCTCATGGTTGAGAAAGATGTGAAAGTGATGAGGACATTGACTTGCTTTCAGACGATGACTGTAAGGTCCACTTTGCTCTTCCCGACCAACAACAAAAAATTGCATTGAAGAATGCCTTTCAAATTTGATGCTAAAGCTAATTTAATGTGCACACATTTATTGGTAGGTTGTACAGGATTTTTTGAATAATGATTCTTTAAAGAACTTATAATTATTCAGTTAGCTTTATAACTTCAAACAATTACTTCTCCCATTCTGTAGAATGATTATTCATGTTAGGTTTTAAGAAATGTTTCCTCTTTAAGAAGTAGTATAGCATCAGCTTCTATTTATAAGGCTTAATATAAAACTAAATACAGATTAATGTCAGGGAATTGTTCATTCAAAGTAACTTCATTCTTACTGTTCATTTTTTTTTCTAATCTGACGATTTCATTCACCATATGAGGCAAAACCTGTCAGATTCTGGAATTGAAATTTATCTCTTTTTTAACTTTTTCTCAAGCTCACAATATGAGCATTTGATGAAAAGGAACGGGTCAGCTCTATACAATATAGTCACTTCATCCTTTTTCTGCAAGGTCAGCATTTCTAGCACTTAATTGGCAAAATGACTCGTGACCCTCAGCTGTATGCAATTAAGAGCCATATCACTAAGTCTATCCCTGCTCTTTTCTCTGTAAATAAAGGAGTTTAAATGCTGCCTTTGTAAGATCATCATTGTTTGCCAATAATTCATTGCTGAGCTATGCGCCTTAATTGCACACAATTTACATTCCGTATAAAAAAATCAATAATATGGAACTGACTGCGCAAAAGCAAACTTTTACACAAACGTTTATTAGCCCTCTGGTCATACATTACCACCATCTCATTGGATTGTTCAGTTTATTCACTCTAGAAGCAATAAAACAGACAATACCACATATTAACTGATGATGATGTTTGTCATGTATGCCGTTGGCTCAAGCACAAAGCCTTTAGGAAATAATTTACTCTTAATGCTACCTTAATGACAAAGCTGGAATAAAAGGCAATGATAATAAATCAGAATTTTCCAAACAGGAAAAAATATGTTATTGCTAGTAAGGAGTAATGTATTTAATTTTCTCCTTTCTTTGTTTCACGTAGTCACCTAAACCTTATATTTTTAGGAGGGAGGAGATACCATCAGATATCTCAAGAATTAAGTCCACTTTATATCTTTCCTTCAGTTCTGTATGACAGCAAGCCAATGTAGCTTGGTTGCCATAGATACTGGGCCTAGACTGAGACCTACTATGAGCTGAATTCAAAATACTTATAGCTGAGAACAAAGACAGGATTGGGTTGACTACAGGGCAGACTTTCCATCTCAGAGCTATGTGGACAGAAAAAAAGTGAGATTTTAAAGAACGAATAGGCTCTGGCTAATGCAGTCTGCAGAAGGAAGAAAGCATTTGGTCCTTTGTGGAAAACTGCAGGAAGCTGCAGCAAAGAGGGATTTAGGCATTTTTCTGCATAAATAAGTGAAAAAAACACTAGCATCCAAGTTTAGCAGGTAATAAGGGAAGGCAAATAGATTGTTGGCCTTTATTCCAAAGGGGATAAAGTATAAATAATAGGAAGATTTTGATAAAACTATAGAAGGCATTGGCCAGGTCATAGCTGAAATACTGTGAACCTTATTTAAGGTAAGGTATACTGTAATTGGAGGCAGCCCAGAGAAATCTCACTAGGATTGATTCCAGATATGCACAGATTTTTAAGCATTGAGAGTATCAAAGGTTATGGCCAAAAAGCACGGAAGTGGAATTTGAATGTTATTAGTTCAGCCATGATCTCATTGAATGTCAGCACAGACTCAATGGGCCAAATGTCTTTCTTCTACTCCTATGTTTTATTATCTTATGTGACTACAAGGCAGAACGATGAGACGGACAATGTCAAGTTAAATTAATCCATTCTGTGACCATCTAGATGTTCTTCTTCAACAACAACAACAAAAACAAAGTTGCTGGAAAAGCTCAGCAGGTCTGGCAGCATCTGTGGAGGAGAAAACAGAGTTAACGTTTTGGGTCCAGTGACCCTTCCTCAGGACAGATGTTCTTCAATATTTGTACTGGTGAGGCTGGCACAATAAATTACTGCAGTGGGCATTGTTTTTATTTAGGAAAGTCGATTCTGGAACTCATGAAAAACTGGAGCAGAAGAATATGGATGGCCGTTTATCATAAGGACACAGTGAAACAGAAGAATGTGAATCATTGGAAGCTGGAAGTAACAGTGGACTATTCAGTATAAAGAATCCAATCCTGTGGAAAGTAAAGTGTGCATATTTTTATGGTGGTATAAGTCATATAAAGACATTGATAAGGTTTTTTTTATTTCTGTAGTTTTGTGTATTAGTTACCTATCAAGTAATGTTTGGTTGAGGTAGTTGTTAATTTGTTACAGTAGAAATCTTATATTGAAAGTTTGTTGGGGAGCTTCTTTAAATAGGTCACTGGGAGTTCACATCTTTTGGTTTGTTATCAGTCCTGACAGTGATCATAACATATGAGAAATTATTTATACAATGCATCTTATTTTTATCAAATCATGCTACTGCTATAGAAAAAAATTATGATCCAAAACTGAAAGTAGTGAGTAACTTTTCATAGACTCATAGAATCATTTGGTGCAGAGAGGCCTTTGGCCCATCAAATCTGCACAAACAAAGAACTACTCTAATTCAACGTGAGCCCATTCTTCCATCACTTGGTCCTTCACCTTGAATGTTATGACATTTCAAATTCTTATCCAAGTACTTTTTAAAAGTTATGATGTTTGCTCCTCTACTAAACTCCCACATAATGCATTCCAGATTCCCATCATCCTCTAGCTGAAAAAATCCTCAAACCCCCACTAAACATCCTGCTATTCGCCTTAAAATTATGTCTCCTCATTACTGACCCTTCAATAAGAGGAACCACGACCTTTGTCCACCTTACCAATGCTCCTCATAATTATATTCACCTCTATCTGATCCTTCATCAGTTTTGTCTGCCCTAAAGAAAACAATCCAAACTTATCCAGCCTCTTTTCTAACTAACATGCTTCATCCCAGGCAACATCTGCAGTTCCCATTATCTCTGATCCTTATGAATCTCCTTCACAGCTCTTCCATTGCAATCACATCCTTCCTATAGCATGGTGCCCAAAACTGCATACTGTACTCCAAAGTTTTGCATACTCCAACATAGCCTCCCTGCTCAAATCTATGCCATGACTGATAAAGTGTCATCTGCAAACTTACCTATCATTCTCTCTCTGACTCTACATATATCATAAATAATAAGGGACCCAGCACAGAACCCTATGGTATGCCACTGAACGCTGGCCTCCAACTTTGGACCTAACTTGCCAAATTACCTTGGATCTCACGTGCTATTACCTTCTTCATCAGTCTCCCCAGCGAAACCTTGTCAAATGCTTTTCTGAAATACATATAAACTACATCAACTGTACTACATTTACCTACACATCCGGTCACTCCACGCCCTCCACCCCCTGAAAAATTCAATCAAATTTGTTAGACATGGCTGCCCTCTGTCAAAGCCAAGATGACTACCATGATCAAACCTGACCTCTCCAAGCGCAGATAATAAAATGTGAGGCTGGATTAACACAGCAGGCCCAGCAGCATCTCAGGAGCACAAAAGCTGACGTTTCGGGCCTAGACCCTTCATGGATGGATCTTGGATTCTCCAGCATCTGCAGTTCCCATTATCACTCTCCAAGCGCAGATTAACTGCCTCCTTCATAATTTTCTTCAATAGTTTCCCTACCAGTGATGTGAGACACATTGGTTTCTGGTTTATTTCTACCGCCCTTTTTGAAAAGTGGAACCACATTAAATATCATCTAGGCCTCTGACACATCCTCTGTGGTCAGACAGGAATTAAACATTTGAGTTATAGCCCCTGTAATTTCCTCCCTCACCTCACGTAGCAGCCTGGGGTACAACACTCTGGACTGCGGGATCTGTCCACTTTTAAGCTGCCAAAACCTCCAAATATCTCCTGGCTAAGATAACAAGGGTAAAGCTGGATGAACACAGCAGGCTAAGCAGCATCTTAGGAGCAGGAAAGCTGATGTTTCGGGCCTAGACCTTTCATCAGAAAATCATCATTTTCTGATGAAGGGTCTAGGGCCGAAAGGTCAGCTTTTGTGCTCCTAAGATGCTGTTTGGCCTGCTGTGTTCATCCAGCTCTACCCTTGTTATCTCGGAATCTCCAGCATCCGCAGTTCCTATTATCTCAAACACCTCCTGGCTCCCTGTGTCAAACTGCTCAAGAACCTCATAGGCCCTTTACATTTTGAAGAGTAACCCTAACCAATGCTCCCCCAGGTTGCTGGTTGATGGACAATGAGTTAACAAGCAATACACCTGTTCTGACTATTTTCAATCTTTCTAAGTGAAGTATTCCACTACTCTGGGATTTTGTTCTGAGTAATGGGAATTTATCAAATGTATGGTTTTATTGCCATATCATATGAAATGAGTTTGCATTTAAACCATGACTTAATACAAAAACAAGATGCAGAGGTAAACAAATAAACAACTTGTTTGCAGTGAATGATAACATTTTAATGTAAACATGCATTGCTCTTGATAACAGGTGCCTTTATTTAAAGGCATTGGTTGACTCACCAAAGAAATTGTTGCTGATAACATAAAACTGCTCACAAGTAGTCTGGTCATAGTGAATTCTTAAGGCTTAGTGCCAGTCAAGGGGAAAATCTGCAAAAGCATGAAACAAGAAATGAGTGCATAGATTCACAATATAGAAATACCATTTCCCTCAAATGATTCTCACAGCCATTTTAGTCTACAAAAATCTTTCTTCAGTCAGAGAATCTTCATTACTCATAATTCCCTTTTCCTTTCCATGTTTATCTAGATTCCTGTTAAATGCATCTATAATGCTCAACTCAACTATTTGCTGGTGTAACAAGCTTCCCATTCTCACCACTTTCTCAGTTAATAGGGACTATTCTGAGTTTGTGATTTGTTTGTGAATAGTTGTATTGGTCTTGAAATGTTAACTCTCTATGTTTCTATCAACAGTTACTGCCAGACCTGCTAAGCACGTTCTGGTTTTTATTTCAGATCTCCAGTATCCGCAGTACTTTGCTGTTATCATGATTTCATGTTTTGGATTCAATCTTAAGGTCTCTTGATTTGTTCTGAGCAGGTCTCATGCTTCAGTCTGCAAAGTTTCCATTTGTGAGATAAGTCCACCGGGCTTAACTCCCACCTACTCAGGCTTGATTTTACAAGGTGCAACATTCCCCAACCACCTGTGTCACTTTAAAAAAACTTTCAAGAAATGTTAGCAAGGAGGAAGATTTCATTCTTCATAATTTTGTTACACAAAACACACAGAGGAAAGCCCACTTCCTTCCTTCACTCCTTCGTCTCGTTTCAGGATCAAGATTCCATAATGGGTAAATGATTTGTAAGATATCCCTCCATTTACTTTTCTAGGAATAAACACAACAGGATTTAAAAACCAAATGCAATCTCTGAGTGTTTGAGGGCGTGTGCTGTAATCGCACATAATGGGGACTTTAACATTTTCCGAAGTTTTTCAGCCTTCTGCCCCAAATCTCGCCATTCTGGCTGTCAAATTTCAGGTAACACAGTGCTATTTGCACTTTTCTTTTCCACAGCTGAGTGCAGTTTTGCCAAATGCATTTTTATTTGCCATAGCCCAATTACTAGTTCATCAATTTCAGCATCAGACTGTTGAGATATATGCAAATAAAGATGATCAAAGATTTAAGCGTGATATCAGTCAGCTGCAAGATGTGAATCAACAATAAAGGCTAAGTTGCTGAATGGCTCAATCAAGTTATCTCTTAGGTAACTAAGTAACACAACAATGAAGGAGTGAGCTTTGAATCTATCCCACTCCACGTTCCTGTGGCAGACTTTTTCATTTGCAGCATTTTGAGTGCAGTTCATAGCTCCTAGTCCACCACATGACCTTTGTCACACAATCCCCTGCTTTTCCTTAAAAAAAAATCATCATGACAGCTGGTTGTTGGGTGCAGCTGGATAGGTTCAACTTTGCTGAGACCTTCCAGTGTACACACCTCTTTCATTGTATATGAAGACCAGCTGAATGCCACTTCAGATACTGCAAGCAAAGAAAGGACCCTCACATTGTAGCGCTTGACCATTATCACTGAACACGTGGCCAGAGGAAAGGAAAGCTCATTCCCCTGTTGGTGGACATAGACCTGCAGCTATTGGTAGATTGGGTGGTGGAGAACAACTATTTCCAGTGAACCATAAGGGACGCCACACCCGTCAGTCACAGGTAGCCAATGTGATACCCTGCAGATGACCTTTCCAGACCTGGTTAGAATTGAAGAGATGACTCTTTCCATGGTGAAAGGAATACATGTCTGTGGGAATGCATCTGTTGTTTGATTTTTTTTTCCTTTTGTAATGAAATGAGGATGAGAATGAATTTCTTTTCAATTATTAGGCAGGGGAAGCATCATGATAATGGATTGTAACCTCAAATCACCAGTGGAAATATTGAACTTTTAATTACAGTATTTTTAAAAATGGGAACATATTGTCAAAAAAGGGATGAACATGTAATTCAGTGCAAGGCAATTCAACAAGTGGTCCCTATAATATCACACCTAATGAGTGCTGATGAAGCTTGAAAGACAATATCTTTGAAAGGCAGAAGTGCAAGATAAGCTAAATACCTCCTCTCAGTGGTAAAACATTTCCTGTATTTATGTTCCAAAAGGGGTACATAATTTAAAAGATATCCTTCCCTTTCGTTTTCCAGGAATAAACAAGACAGGGCTTAAAAACTAACTGCAATTTCTGAGTGTGTGAAGGTGAGTGTTGAGAAAGCCCCTAATCATGCTTGTGTTGCAGGTACAAAAAATCTCTCTCTCTGTCACAAACCAGAAAGCAAGTGAAACTACCGTTGTAATGGAACAGGACCAAGCTGTTTCAGCTGACCCTCAAAGCCAACCATTTAAAAATTAGCTGTTTTTCAACCAACATCAGTGTTAACAGAATTGCCAAACACAGCAGCTATAACATCTCATTGTCTACACTACACAGAACTCAGAGTAATCTGTACATTTTCTTTAACTTTTATCTTTGTCGCACTTATCTCTTATTTCTAATTTTTGTGTACGTGTGTTGCATTATTATTTTTTCTCATGTTTAGTAACAAATAAATTCTTTCCCAGTTAACTTGGGAAAGTCTGGTTAAATTGGTTTCTTTAAAAACATTCTTAAATAGTGTCACAGGATCATTCATATCCACTTAAATGGGAAAACCATGATTTCAGCTCATTATCTCATCCAAAAGTTACATCTTGAACAGTGCATTTGTTCATTTAATTGGTAGAAAAGTATTCACAAAGACAGGGTTTCAGAGACAGTAGGAACTGCCGATGCTGGAGATTCTGAGATAACAAGGTCTAGAGGATAACAAGGTCTGGATGAACACAGCAGGCCAAGCAGCATCAGAGGAGCACGAAAGTTTTGGGGCTAGACCCTTCTATTTGAGTCTTGTTATTTCACAAGGAAAGTGTTGGTTTTTAAATTAACTTTGTTATAACTAACTGAGGGTTTGGTTAAATAAAAAAAACATTTTCACTTGGGAGCTTAGTAACTTGCAAAATCTCATTTGGAACTGTAACAAATGGGGGAATCTTGCCAGGATCTGGTCATAACAAATTCTGTAAGACTTCACATTTTTAACTTTTTCATTTTCCAATTTTTCCTTAGAAACTCTGTGAATCTATTGTAATATTTCGAGCAAGCTTTCTCTCACACTCCCTTTTATTCCTTATCAATTTTTTTGGTCACAGTTTGCCTTTTGTTCGCATTTTATCCTATCTTCCTACCTGTACAAGAACATGCTTTTTCTTTAAGTTTGACATTATTTTTAAAATTTCTGGTCAACCACAGATAGTGGGTCTGCCCCTTAGAGCTTTTCTTACTCTTTGAAATTCATCAATTCTACGAATTCTGAAATACACTCTTAAATGTCTTCATTATATCTCTATTGATCCATTCCTTAACCAAAATCACCAATTCACTTTAGCCAGGTCTCTTTAAATCTCCTCAAACTTTCCTTTAGTTAAATCGTAAAAGATAGTCGCAGACTGTTCCTCCCTCCCTTATAAAGAAATTCACAAATGTAATCTGTTCTGTGCCAGCTTTGGCATCTGTACATCTGGCTGCCTCCATGGACAGGCTGGTAATTGGTTTGGACAGCGAGCTTCAGTACTTACTGTCTGTCAGCTTTGTGCATAAATCTGCAGTCCATTGTTATGCCTAATGGTACTGTATCAATAATGAGATAAGAAGGGACAAGGGACTTGCACAAATCACCAGAAGATCCTTCCCCACATGGAGACATGATAGTGGCAGCAGGTATCCACAGGGAGAAGGTGAGACATATTGTCCCTTCACCCTCATAAGCTTCTTCTTAGCTCACTCCAGAGGTGCCCAACCTCTACATATCTCCTGCAACTACACTCGATCTGGGAACCGCAGGCTAAAAAGGCACCAGGGGATGGCTGCCCAAGTCTACCAAGCCAACTGGGCCAACCAAAGAACAGGATCCCTCCATTCCATCAGTGAAGCCTTTCAGTCTCATAGGGAATGATGAGGAAGACAGTGAGGTGATAGAGTAGTGGTATTATCACCAGATTTGTTATCCAGATATCCAGTAAATGAACTCATTTCAATGTTGACAACAGTGGAAAATATTTATGTCAATCTAGTATAATCAAAAGTTTCTATCTCCCTGACAGAGTGAAATGACTTTTCTGATCTGAATGGATGCTGTCTTCTGCTTCGGTGCTGTCTTGATCCTAAGGAATCCTATGAAATACTCTACAGGTTGCTCTTTGACTGGTCGCTCCTTGACTGGCTCTTCTTTGAACAGTGGTTTCTTGAATTTAGCTCTATTGATTCATTCCAACATTTGAAAAAAGATTCATATGCAAACTCGCTTGAGGGAAGGTAGTAAGGGAAATATCTCTGTACACTAGTAAACCGAAACCTCAGGTTCTAATATTCTGGGACAAAAGTGCCTCATTCGTGATGGAAGGACTTTGAGGAGACAGGAGGTATACCACTTGCAACAGAATTCACAGTCTCTGACCTGCTCTCAGGTCCATAGCATTTACACAACAGGTCCAATTAGGCTTCTGGTGGCTCAGTATTGGCACTCTTACCTCTGAATTGAAAGATTACAGATTCAGGGCCTTTTCCAGTGACTTAAACACAAAATCTATGCTGAGTACATTATGAAGAACTACTGTCACTGTTCAAGATACAACTGTTGGATGAGGTAATGAGCTGAAACCTTGTATTTCCCATTTAAGTGGATATGAATGATCCTGTGCCACTATTTAAGAAAAAGAACAGGATCATTTACTCAGTATCCAGGTCAATATTAATTTTTGATCAGTATCATGAAACAGATGATCTGTTTCTGATGAAGGGTCTAGGCCCAAAACATCAGCTTTTGTGCTCCTGAGATGCTGCTTGGCCTGCTGTGTTCATCCAGCCTCACACTTTGTTATCATAGATGATCTGGTGTGATCATGTTGTTACTTGTGAGACTTTGTTGTGCACATACTGACTACATTATTTCCATGGTAAAACTGTAACTTTACTCGAGAGTGTCACTGATGGAAATGACAATGAGAATCAAGGATGGGTGGTTGGTTAGACCTCCTCTTGCTGAAGGTAATGGTTGCTGTACTTGTGTAACACAAATATTATTTTCTCATCCAAACCCAGCTGTTGTTCAGGGTTGAAAGCATGTGAGCATGAAAAACTGCAAAGCTGTTTGCAAACAGCTTCAGTTTCTATTGTACTTGAGATCATAGTAACTGCTTTTGGAAGATAGCAAGATCATTCTAGATTAGTTCATTTCTTTGAAGAAGTTCAATTTTATCGCAATTCAGTTGAATTTAAGTGCACCATAAATTATAAAACTTCAATTTCAGTTCAATTTGATTTTGATCTATGTTCTGTAAACTTTACAACTACATCTGAATAAGCCATTGCTTGCTCCCCCTCACGATAAGATGTGATGATAAAAAAAAATGAAAATATGGCCTTGCAAGAAAACTAAGTTTGATTTTTTTCATACCTTCTGCATCAAGGCTAAACAAAACGGTTTAACCCTTACAATAAAGTATGTGTTTGGAATTGTTTCAGCTTCAGTGCATTCATATCGTTTGCCCCCTCGCTGTCACTCACCAGCCTTGTACCTTTTATTGGCAGGGGGTGAGGGCAATGTGATAGGAATTGACAGAGAAGTATCTACAGGGAAGAGAGTGGCATCAGTCTCCTTGGTTCTGATACAGACTCAAAAGTGCTTGATTAATATAACACACATGCATAGGCACCGAGATTGCTTCCCTGGATAGGTAGCAAATAGCAGGAGTCACTGTTGAGTAATGTTCTCTCTAATTTTTTTAATATCGTTTCAGAGGCCCATACGTGGCAGCATCTTCCAGAAATCTAGTCTATTTCCTTCATTTGTCACTACCTTAGGGTAAAATTTTCCCTCCCACAGATGTTAATGCATTCAGACAGCTGCCTGTGGCTGAGTCACCTCTCCCCTGTGGAAAATGGGTATTTTTTTCTTCAAAAGCACAGGCTGTACCCTTGGAAAATAACAATTTCCATTGATATAATGGCTTCAATGAAATAAAATAATTCTGTAGTAGCCTTCTCAAACAAAATTGGACCCCAAGTTTTATAAGGAGATATTCGATTAGGTGAACATAGGAATGCTGATAAAGGTTACGGAGTTGGGGTGAAACTAAATCCTTTTGGTAGGATTTGAAAACAAGTGTAAAAATGCTAAAATTGACTGGGGACCAAAATGGATCAAAGAAGTGGCAAGGGCTTGATAAACCTTGGAAGGTGCAGCATAGTGTTGCAGACTTTACGGCTTGAATAGAGGACAATGGCTAGAATTGTAGTATGTGGCTGATTAGTAATCACATTGAACTATGACCAGCCATCCACCTGTAGTCCATGATCTAGTTACTTCTCAGGATACCAGCACATTCAGGTCTAGCTCATCAAAGACCTTTATTGTGTGCTTTAAGCTATTGCTACATCTGCTCATCTACATACTGGTATTAAGTACCATTCGGCTGTGGGTGTCTACACATACAATGTCCTGAGAATGTTGGTCCTTATTTTTAAATAAGAGTCTTTCACTCCTGATGTACCGTAACACTTGCATTTTCACATCCATACGTTGCAAGTCATTAAAGTACAGCTCCTTAATGCAATGTCACTTCAAATCATCTTGAACAGTAATTGACTAGGACTAAATACATTTTCCATCTGAAATCAAATAGATATGTTTTTAACCTTTCCCCTGGCCTTTCTAGAAATCATCAGCAAACCAAAGGTTCTGTATCTACTTAACTATTTATGATACTTGAATTACAAGACAAAATTTGTTTTGTAAGTCTTTCAAAAAACCTGGCAAGCAGCCTGATTATTGTACTTTTGCTCTGCACACCTAAATGTTTCCCATGGAGCCTCTGTAAAATTTCTCTTCCTATCAACACTGGGGTAACCATTCTATGCTTATACACCAATACATGCTCTACTCTGCCAAATGTCATTTGTGCTTGTGGGACTTTTTCAGTTCGTAGCCTGCTGGACTGTTTTGACCACCATTATAGATTAGTTGGATGACTCTTGAGCACTACTTGTTAGAAATTTAGACTACACAAACTTTTGAGTTTTCCCTCAATTGCTGGCAAAATGTTGGTTACTGGGATATATAAATCCACTTGTTAGAGTCATAGAGGTCTACAGCACAGAAAAGGGCCCATTCAGTCTGTGCCTGTCAAGAGTAACCAGCAAACTATTCTAATCCCATTTTCCATTCTACAAGAAGAACATTACCTTTTTCTGCATGATCAACTGTTGTCCTCAAGAGTGTATTCTCCATTATTTGTGTCTTGCTTGGAACATTGGTTATGAACATCTCATCACGCTAAATTTGAATCTTGTGTATGTAGAGGCATTTTTGAGATCTCTTTCAATCCCAATAATGTTTCCAAATGCTTATAGTCCATTCCAACCTGTAAGTTTAAGCAGTTTGCAAACCTTACACATTCCCCTCTATTTTTTCCATCTCTGTACTTACATTTCAACTGTTCATTCTCCATCAAAGCTCTCAATGTAAGATTTAGTGGTATTCTGCTTCATCAGGTCACACTTTACAAAGGGCAATGCATCTTCAGCAACTATTGTGAATAAACCTCGATTGTAGTGTGTTAGAACAGGTTTAGGGTTAAGGTTACAACACCAGTAGAAGTTTAATCTTTCCAATAACGACAATCTATTTATGACTCCAATATCATTGATAATCTTTGGTTAAATGTACCTTCATAGATTCACTAAGCTAGGGATAAACTTTCCCATTAGACACACTATGGCTATAAAGCACTGTACATCATTCAGATACTTCACTGCAGGAATTTACCGTAAGCGCTTGTCTTCCTAGAATCCAATGAGAACACTACTCTTAGATTCTGTGTCCCTGAAGCATAACTGTAGTCCTGAGAACGCCAGGGAGGCAATGGCCTAGTGCTATTATCATTAGACTGTTAGTCTAGAGACCCAGGTAATATTCCTGGGACCTTGGTTCACATCCCCTCAAGGCAGGTGGTGGAATCTGAATTCAACAAAATATCTGGGATTAAGAATCTAATAATGACTGTGAATCAATTGTCAGGGGAAGAACCCATCTGGTTCACTGATGTCCTTAGCTGGTCTAGTCTACATGTGACTCCAGACCCATTGCAATGTTGTTGACTCTTAATTGCCCTCTGGGTAATTAGGGATTTGCAATAAATGCTACCTAGCTTGTGAATGAATAAAGGAATTGCATTTCTCATTTAATGCAATGTTTACATTTTGTCATGTCTTTAGGATATCTTTGATCCAATTGTAGTGTTCTTTCTTAATATTAGAATGCATCAGGTGATCCATATTGGAAATTGTACATTTTTCCTCTTCCAGGATACCAGATATTGCTCAATGAAAAATTCGTGGTGCAAAACAAATCCTAAATGGTAAATGGTTGAAGCAAAACCGCCCAAATGGTACAGTTAATGTATTCAGTAATTTGAGTCATGGGCTAAATGCATCTGCCAGACACCAAAACAACTGACATTCTGTTTTGTGAAAAGGTTGTTTTGCTGTCAATTTTGCCAAAGTATCATTGACTGAAAAAATAAGGTGGATTTTCCTCCTGACCCCACTGTTTAACTAAAAGAGATCCACACACAGTCTTAGTTCTATATTTATTTTACAAACAGTTACTAAACCTGACAGTCATTGTATCATTTCTTTGATAATGCAAGCTCATTCTCAGTCATAGGTAGTAAGAACTGCCAATGCTGGAGTCAGAGATAACACAGTGTGGAGCTGGAGGAACACAGCAGGCCAGGCAGCATCAGAGGAGAAGAAACGCTGACGTTTCTGGTTGGGACCCTTCTTCAGACCATTTTCTGAAGAAGGGTCCTGACCCAAAACATCAGCTTTCCTGCTACTCTGATGCTTTCTGTTCTGCTGTGTTCCTCCAGCTCCACACTGTGTTATCACTTTCAGTCATGCTGTCTAACTGTATAAGGGAGAGTTAATGAAATATTGGCAATGTCACTGGACTAGTAATCCAGATGCCCAGGATAATGATCCAGTTCTGAAGGTGGGGACTGGACCCAAATTGCTAATTCTGCTTTCCATGGATGCTGCCAGACTTGCTGAGTTGCTCCAGCAATGTAATGATACTGAGGCATGAGTTCAATGCACCATAGCAGCTAGTGAAATTTGAATTTGATTACTAAATCTCGAATACAAAAAAACTCACGATTAATGACTATGAACCTGTCATTGATTGCCATAAACTCACATCTGATTCACTGACTGAAATCTGCCATGCTTACTTGGTCTAGCCTACATGTGATTCCAGACCCACAATGAAATAGTTGACTCTAAACAACATCTTAGCAAGTCATTCAATTCAAGGCCGATTAGGAGCAGGCAACAAATGTAGATCTTTTCATGATGCCCGCATCCCACGATAAAGTATGTAGGAAGAGAAAGAAATGTTACTTTTTCTGACAAAAGATCATGAATTTTCCTGGGATAGTACAAATAAATGAGCTTAGAAACGTTTTGCAGTGTAGTGTGATATGCGTGCTTCAATTTGCCTAAGTCTTTAAATAACTTTGGAAATTCTTGCAAAATACTCTCCCAACTTAATTTTCTATTATTATATCCATGACTCAGAATAATATATTTCTGTTCAATAATGTCACATTATGATTCTCCAGTGTCTACAATGTTTTACTGACATCTCGTTCTTTGTGCCTAAATTTTGTGATGATTTGCCCATGGTCCTGTGCCTATAGACCTGGAGTTTTATGTTAGTTGGTCTGACTTTAACGCTGGTAAACCATTCCAAGCTGGTCTTCAGCAGCCACTCCTGGAACAAATTTAAATTCTGTTTCAATTCCTGTACCTGATGATCCACTATGTTGACTTGCTTTGACTTTACTGAGTAATGTTGTCTTCACATGTGGCTTGTATTTATATTTTATTAATTTTTTCCTTGCTCATTGTCTTCCATTTCTCTGGAAATGTAGCTTTTGCAGGACTTTTTGTATGCTTTTGATTTCATGAAGTTGCTGTCAACTTATAATGTTTTAATTTACAGCTTCCTATTCATTCTCCTACATGCAGTGATTGCTGAAAAATCTAACCTGCTCTATAATTACATTTCTTCGGGGGAAGATGTATGCATTGAATGCTTTAATTAATACATCATACTCTGTAGCACCTTCTTCCAGTCTGTGTCTTCACAAAACATCAACTATTGGACCTACACCATACGAAAATGAACTGAGTTGGGTGTTGCTTCTTCTTTGTGTATTAGCCTGTGGCAGTCTGTAGTTCCAAAACTGCCAGTTCCAGAGCTCCCACTTCTGGTAACAATGTGAGCCCTCAGTATTATTGAATGAATACAGTAACAGAAATATTTTTATTCACACTATTAATCGTATCGATTGACCTGGGTGAGCATTTAGGTTTTCCCCTTGTACAGTCGGAGTGTCCATTTGTGTGGTTTTTACTCTCCAGCATGTTTCCAGTTCGTGGATTGACTTCAAAATCTTCCAAGGTACTTCTTTCCCGCCAATTGAGTCTTCCTGCTGTTGGTATTCCTTTTTCAAAGTCTTCCAAGTTCTTATCCTGACCTTTGGAGTCTTGTCCTTTTCTGGCCGCTTCCTCAGAAACTTCCAAGATGTTGCCTTGCCTTCAGAATCATCTTGTTTTTTTTCGCTGAGTCTCTTGGGCCCTGAAATATCTTAAGATCCAGGTTTTGGGAGTTCTTTCCCTTGCTGCCACCAGTCTTTGTTCTGTACCTTAAGGCATCTGCCCATGTAAGTGCTGGACCTTATAATCTCTGGGCAGAGTGCACCTGCACATTCAATGCCCCTGAGGGCTGGTGGCTTCTAATTTTTTAGTAAGACTCTGACACTTCTGCTGCACTTTATTTACATCAGCACATTGCAGGTTACTTCATACAATACTTTAGTGTGGTGTCTCAGACATTTCTCTTTACATACTCCTTCTATCCTGATGCCCTTCTCTCCGGTGAGATTTGTATCATTGGTTACATATTATCATCATTTGCCAACATAATCATCCTACAGGAAGAGCATATAGGACTGACAATCAGCCTGTATATGCAAACACATAATAAAGTGAGGCCACTGACAGTCATTCTCTAAACTCTGTCATTAGACAAGAATTACCTCAGTTCCTCAAAGAGATTTTTATTCCAAATGTGAAATCAATCATACCTTGTGGCACTAGCTCTCATTTTCCATTGGTTACAAGATACTCATAAAAAAGTATTTTCAGACAGCCAGAAGAAACACTGTGATAGCAACATAAAAGGGAAACAAAATAAATGCTGATGCTTGAAATTGCTTCTGTTATATGACAAGTGCAGAAAGTCACACAAGGTCTGCTTTGTGTGAAGTGTTGTTATTATGATGAAACACAAACACACATCTTTATTAACTGTGAAGTCAACCTTTCCAATGCTTTCCCAGCCTGCCTCCCATGTGGCACCCTCTTAAACTTCAGGTCATCTAAGCCTCTATTACCCATTTTCCAACTCACACTGAGTCTCAATCACTCCTTTGTTCACTGACACACATTGTCTTGCTGTCTGGTGTGTCTGAAAGGTGGCCAATGGAGTTCAATGCAGATAAACGTGAGGTGATTCACTTTGAGAAGAATAATAGGAAGGCAGAATACTGGGTCCATGGAAAGATTCTTGGTAGTGTGGATGTGCAGAGGGATCATGGTGTCCATGTACATAGATCCCTAAAAGTTGCCACCCAGGTTGATAGTGCTGTTAAGAAGGCTTACGGTGTGCCGTGATATCATGCTGCAACTGTACAAAATGCTAGTGCGGCCTCATTTGGAATATTGCGTGCAGTTCTGGTCGCCCCATTACAGGAAGGATGTGGAAGCAGTGGAAAAGGTGCAGAGGAGATTTACCAGGATGTTGCCTGGTCTGGAGTGCAGGCCCTATGAAGAAAGGCTGAGGGACTTGGGTCTGTTCTCATTGGAGAGGAGAAGGCTAAGAGGGGATTTAATAGAGACATTCAAGATGATCAGAGGATTAGATAGGGTGGACAGTGAGAGTCTTTTTCCGAGGATGATAACATCAGCTTGCACGAGGGGGCATAGCTACAAATTGAGGGGTGAGAGATTTAAGACAGATGTCAGAGGCAGGTTCTTTACTCAGAGAGTGGTAAGGGCATGCAAGGCCGGTGCAACATCAAGGGCCGAAGGGACTGTTCTGCACTGTTCTATGTTCTATGTCCTATGTTCCCTCCCTAAACCTTACCACTTCATTATCCCTCTCCTTTACAATGTTCCTTAAAACCTAACTCTTTGGCCAAGTTTTGGTCATTTGGCATAAAATCTCCTTATTGGCTGAACATCAAATTTTATTTTGTAGCACCCATGGAACATCTTTCTACATTAAAGGAGCATTACTAATAAAGATTATTGATGCAATTTGTCACAGAATGTGATGAGCTGGCATGAGGGATAGGCAGGAATAAAATTTTAATTAGATTTATCACAGCTTGGTTCAGTTAGCAACTTGAAACTGTGTTATCTCTGTATTGGATGTTCAAGCTTCATTCCAGCTCACCTAAAGAGCCTGACACTGTCACACAGTTGAATTCATTTATTTTGACTGAAGCATCAAGCTTTGTTTGTTGGTTCAATTACTGTATAAGCTATCTGAAGGTTAGAGTTCTCTGACTGTCCAGTTTAATATGAAAAAACAGAGCTGATTACGTCCATCTCCATGCTGATTGTGGGAGTTGCCTACATGCAAGATTGTAATTTGTGGGTAGAATACTTTAAATGTTTCAAAGAGATACAATCAATATAAATCTTTACTCCTTTCATCAATTTACCAAAATAAGTACCCACAAATTCCACACAGAATTGAATAATATTTGTCAAGCTCATGAGAGCTTATTTTGCTTCATTTTTATAAAGAATGAAAGAGAGCCTAAATAAATTTTAAAATCCAAAATTTTGTTTTCTCATAATCATATTAGTTTGTTACAGTCATGTATTTAGTTAGAATACACTTTTCCCCATGAAATACAGTGATGTGACTGATTCACTGAACTGGTGAACATGGTTTTGAGAGGGGAGAATTTACAAAATGAACCAGGAACGCAGGGTGGATGTTCAACTGCCTTTTGAGGATGATAAGGGAACTGGAGATAGATCTCCTATGAGGAACTGCAAGTGGAGGCAGTTTGAAAGGTTCATTTAGCTGATCCCTGGGTTGATTTATCAATATAAGCTGGACAGTTTTGACCTTTATTCATTAGAATTTAGAAGAATGAAGGCACAGGATAGATGCTCAGGAGATGCTTCCACTGGTAGGGGGGTCATGAGCCAGGGGATGTAGGTTCAGAAGGAACCATTTGTTTCGAATGGAAATGCAAAGTAGTTTCTTCTCAAATTCAGAAGTCACAAGACACCAAGTTATAATCCAACAGGTTTATTTGAAGTCACAAGCTTTCAGAGCGCTGCTCCTTCATCAGGTGAAAGGAGCAGCACTGCAAAAGCTTCTGATTTCAACTAAGCTGTTGGATTATAACTTGGTGTTATTTGACTTCTGACTTTGTCCACCCCGGTCCAACACCAACCCCTCCACAATATCTCTCCTCCACCTTCTCTCAGTGGATAGTGCATGTCTGGAATCCTCTTTCCTAAGGCAGTTGTGGAGGCTAATTCATGAAGTATTTAAAGAGGTTTTTGGAATAGTGAGGAGTTGACAGCTATACAGATCTGGCATGAAAGAAGATTTGAGGCCTGGAAGAGATCAGCTATGATCTTATTGAAAGGAGGAGCAGACTTGAAGAGAAGACTGTCCTACTGCTGTTCCTATTTCTTACATTCTTAAATGGCAGATGAAATTTAACACTGGAAAATGTGAATTGAATCATTTTGGAATGATTAATGAGGGCCAGAATTAAATGCTACCATTTTAAAGTGAATGCTTGGGGATGTGCCTCATTTGAAAGTGGTAAGGTGTTGTAAGATGGGTGTCAAAAAGGCATGTGAGGTCCTTAGCTTCATATATAGAGGAATAAAATATATAATCAAAGAAAGCTGTGATAAACATTACAGAACTCTTGTTCAGTCCAAACAGGGGCTGGATTTTACACTCACTCCCAAGAAGGTTAAAAAACCAGGGACTCATAAAATTGAGCACGTGGCCTGCCTGCCAACTACCTGCCCAAACATGGCCTACATTCCATTTTGTGGAAGGCAGTGTAACCATCGAGTGACTTATCTTCTCTTGAGTCTAATGAGGCACTTAGAGGTAACTTAATGACCTCAAATTGTCTGGCAGCTCTCTACAGAGGACATCCTCCCAAGATAAAGGCAGACTTTTCATCTTAAAGTAATTAACGCTGGGGTAGCTGTCATTATGTTGGGTGGGCCCTGCACTGACTCTGCAGCTTGGAATTTGAGGACCATAGCCCTACCATAAAACCCGGTGGTTGGAGTATTCAGACCAATTCTGAGCACCACTCTATAGAAAGATGTTAAGACCAGGGAGAAGATGCAAATGGAGATTTGTCAGATATGGCAGGTGACAGGCGTCATTCATGTGGAGATGCTGGGTTTGCATGGAGTTTTTGTCCTCAGCACAAAGATTGATTAAGAGGATTTTCGATGAAGAGGTTTGAAGTCTTGTATGAGTTTAATAGAATAAATAAAGAAATATTGTTTCAAGCAGAAGGGACAGTAACCAAAGGGAATGGATTTAAAGGAATTGTGAAAAGAATCACAGGTGACATAAGGAAACTTTTATTTTATGCAGTGAGTTACTGTGAACTCGAATGCATTACCAGAAAGGGCGATGGAAACAGATTTAATTGTAACTTTGTAAAGGAATTTGGATCAATATAGAACAAGAATATTATGTTGGGCTATTGGGAAATGAGCAAGGAAGAGGGACAACTTTGCTCGGCCTTTCAAAGAATTAGCACAGGCATGATGTGAAGGCCTCCTTCCTATATGATGCGAATGAATCTAACCCTCTTGCCTCTGTTTATCTGTCACAATTCATTTTGGGCAATGGAATCCTGGTCACCATGTCCTAAAATTACACATTTGTTTCAAATAGAGGCACTTTGTCTCAGACGGGGCCACTCAGGTTTTCACATTGTAGCCATACTGCAAACTGATTGGCACCCATCCTTCAAAACCATACCTTGGTTTAAACTGGAAATAGACAGATTGGAAGCAAAGATGAAGTCAGGCCTGGAAATTTTAAAATTTTTACTTTCCCACCTTTGCTCCACCATCCATTCATTGAGAGTTAAAACTGTTCTCTTGCTTCCTACTGGGCTATCGCATTTTCTGGTGAAGTGTCTAGGCCCGAAACATCAGCTTTTCTGCTCCTAAGATGCTGCTTGGCCTCCTGCGTTCATCCAGCTCCACACTTTGTTATATTCCTATCCAATGATATCTCTGCCAGCTCCTTGTTGACAGAATGATGCAAGTTAGTGGGTTTTATTTCACATGAACATCTCTAAGGAAGCAAACAAAAAGCTGGTATATCACAGAAACTGACTAGTCATGCTTGTTACAACCTTCTGTGAGTCCAAAGGACTTTAATCTCTCTGATAACAAAAGAAATGACATACCTGGACCCCTCTGTAGTTTCAGATAGCTCCTTCAGCCACTATATAAATAAATGATTCCTAAATTGCAATTATTTGTTAACTTCTTGTTAAATAAATTAATCTCTTTGTCATAATTAGAACTGACACCCATAAATTCACATGAAGGTATTGAAGTTCTTGCCATTAATATTACAAATCATATCTTCGTACTACAGATATCTATATTGCTGGAGATTCTGGCACCAATTCATTGTAACATGAGGTAAGTTATCTGAAACAGATAGATTCCACAATGGCAAGATAAAAAATCTTGAATATCTACACTAACAGATACTGTAAAAATTCCTTCAAATCAATTGTATTTGCTATTACCTTTTATTTTCTGCTGAGCTAAAATTAGTCACATCATTTTGATTGTTTTCACTTAATAAAGTTACCTGTAAAATTTTGATCATATTCATTGCTATAGATTAAAAACAAAACATGAATCTGATGAAGAGTCTAGGCCCGAAACGTCAGCTTTTGTGCTCCTGAGATGCTGTTTGGCCTGCTGTGTTCATCCAGCCTCACATTTTATTATCTTGGATTCTCCAGCATCTGCAGTTCCCATTATCACATGAATCACCAGAGTCAGAAAGTCTTTTATACATAAAGGGAACAAAACATTTTACAGACCAGTAGAATAATATGGGCCTACAATTGTTGATGTAATAGTAGCTGATGAATTTTTAACAGGTTCAGATGACGTTCTTTTTTCTTTTTTGTTTGTTCCAAAGGAAGTATTTCTCTACATATATTCTTATACATACATTTAGCCACACAATCATGCACATTTTATGAGATTACATGAAAAGATACTCATTTACTTAAATTCAGCATGAGTGCCTTGGTGAGGCAGATTAAGGGGAAATAGCATCTAACATTTAAATTGATAGCTAATAATGACCACAATAAATTTAATATTGTAGTTTTCATATTTACTATTCTGTAGATTAACTTTTTAAACACCAGTGGATTTCAAAAAATCAATTTAGTTTCATCAATTACTTCACAAGTTTCACTTGACATGCTTTGTGATTTGTCAGAAATATTGCAGAATATCACATATCGGCAATCTGGCCTTTACTTCCATTCCTGAGTTGGGTGTGCAAAAATCCCAACTCTGCAAACAAAGTCTATAAAAGCAATCACCTGCACTTCAATCCCAGGGCTGGGCTGGATTGTATGTCAGGCTGGGTGACCCAAGAAGAGCAAAACAGGATGCCTGAACCCAAGGCAGGCTAGAGAGAAAGCCTACACTGGGATTCTGGCACTTCATTCACAGTTTACCCTCCACTCTCCCGCTCATGTTGCCTAATGTGCTGTACACACACCGATGCCTCCCCCACTCTCCATGCTAACCTATGCTTCTGCCCTCATCCCCCATAGCCCCTCAGATTTCCTGTGCTAACCTATGCACATCTATCCATCCTCTTAGCATGGACCCTCAGGTGCCCTATGCTACCCTATGCCAGTTCATCATCCCTCATGGACCCTGAGACCTGAAAGCCTCTCTATGTCTATCTACCATTTCCAATGGCCATTTATACCCTTATGCCACCTATGGCTCATGATAACCCCCATGCTGACTCACACTAACAAAGAAACCAATATGACCCATTGTATTCAGCTTGGATTGTGTGCATTTTTGGTTTTCTTTGTTGAGGGAAGATGTTTTAGCTGTGGAGGGAGTGCAACAAAGGTTTACCAGATTATTCCAGGGATGGCAGGACTGCTTAAGAAGAGAGACTGGAACAGTTAGGACTATATTAACTGGAATTTGGAAAACTTAGTGGGGGATCTCATAGAAACTTATACATTGCTAACAAGACTAGACAGGATAAATGCAAAAGGGATGTTCCCTATGATCATTAAATCCTGAACCGGAGTCACAGTTTAATGATACAAGATAGGCATTTGGGACTGAGATGAGGAGAAATTTCTTCACCCAGAAAGTGGTGAACCAATGAAATTCTCTACCACAGAACACAGCTGAGGCCAAAACATTGCATTTTCAAGAAGGCATTAGATGTAGTTCTTAGGGATAAAGGCATCAAAGTGTCTGGAGAGAAAGCAGGAACACCGTGCTTAGTTGGATGATCAGCCATGTTCATACTGAAGGGTGGAACAGGCCTTAAGGGCTGAAAGGTCCACTCTTTCTTTTAATCATTCTTGATTAAAAACAAAACATGAATCACCAGAGTCAGAAAGTCTTTTATACATAAAGGGAGCAAAACATTTTACAGACTAATAGAATAATATGGGCCTACAATTGTTGATGTAATAGTAGCTGATGAATTTTTAACAGGTTCAGATGACATTCTTTTTTCTTTTTTGTTTGTTCTAAAGGAAGTATTTCTATACATTCTTTCTCCTATTTGCCATTCTTCAATGTTTGCCCTTATCAACATGCCAAGTCATTTGGACATTCAACAAGGACATACTTCAAGAGGTATGCTGACAGAAGATAAAGTTATTTTATGATAATTTTATATTGGAAAACACACACATACTCTGCCTTGCTGACACAAAAAAATCAATATACTGTAATTCAACTATTCCCTAATTTTGGTACTTAATCCCTCATGTAAACAAATATTTCTATTCTAAAATCAACTGGAGATGTCCATCAAAATATCCACTTGATAGGTGATAATTATTGTGTGGGAATTCAGACATGCAGCACAAATCAAATGATGTTTATATCAATGAGAACACAATAACCTACCAGTACTTTTTTAACTCCACACATCTTGTTTGGTCAGTTCTCTGACAGCTTTGATAGTCCCAGTCATCATTCCATTCATTAGCAAAGTGATGGATAATGTCTCCAGGAGAGGTAAAAGTAGGAGTTGCTCAGCAATAATCTACTTACCAATGTTCAGACTGGATGTTTTCGGGACCAAAATGTCTTTGATCATTGATGGTAGATTCTGTCTAGCCAAATGGTTGCCACAAGTTCCTCTTCAACAGAATTTTTCAAACGTTCGCCTTTCCCATCTGCTGACTGCATCATGAACAAGCTTCCTGGAACTGTGTCTCAAAATTCCTTCAAAGCTCAGTGGAATCTACCCCTCTGCTCACAATGCTATATGAGCAATATGCGCAGTTACTCACCATTTTGCACGAGCATTACACACTATTACTCACCATACTGTCTGATCAGTATGCATTACTTCTCACCATGTTATATGATGCATTCTCACAAAACCACTTGTTTGGAAATACATTAGGTAGATTTGATGCTATCATCTAACTTTTAGATTGGAATCTAAAATGCCTGATTGGTCTAGTGTGGCCAAGGAAAGCACTGTGACACAATAATGAGAAGAGGTTTCTGTCTTAAACAAGATGCAGTCTACTCTATGATTACAACCAGGTACAAGTTACATTGGAATGATAAATTTTGTTATTCAGACAATGAGATGGACCTAGATGGTGGATCTACCTCCCATAAAATCCAATATTTTTCTTTCATCTGAACTACTCAGCATTAATTCTCTCAGATCCTAATGCCTCATAGAATAATGTAGATCAAAGACAGTGTGTATTCTGTTTATTTGTTTCTGAAAATTGCAAATTGTGCTCATAAATTGCTCCAGGTATATTTAAGCACATCCTCCCCTTCAGTATTCACTGGGTGAGCTGCTCACTGATTTAAAAGCCAACCAGCAATTTGAAACACCAGAGCCTTGGGTACTATTTGGGATGGTTGAAGTATCCCCTGACTTCACTGCCCAACTTCAAATGAGAAAAAAAACACAAGCATGCTTGTGTTGAATGGTAGAACAGGCTTAATGGGCCAAATGGCCTACTTCTGCATCTATTTTTCTATTCTTCTATCTTCCAATTAAGTGGGCAGTCAAATATTGACTATCCATCCATTGGCTTTAGAAGAATGTCCAGAATAGATTGAGATGAATAACTACTTTGATAGGATACACTGATAATTCACAACGTTAAAGTTGGAAGCAAGAAAGTAATTGAAATCACCTTCTATTAATGACACATCAATGTTTAAATGATGAGGGATAATGGTTGTCTTTCAGAGAATCTGCCAAAGTTATCTGAGGAAGCGATGTAGCTCTTTATTGGAATATATCCCTGCCTTTCAAGGAGCTCCATTTTTGCACTAGAGAAAGTCACAGACAGAATATGAAAACCATTCTATTTCCTTTAATGTCTAGAAATTGCAGCTCCACTTAACAGAGTGCTTACTTTCATAGGATAAATAGAAAAGAAAAAAGATGGTCAGATGAGAATGCCGAATTCTATATACCCAGAGACATTTAGCGTGCAATTCAATTTTAAAACAGACAATTTACAAGCACCTAACTTTAAGGTCTCAATAATGTTCGTTGAAAATCAATTACTTTTCTGCACTTAATACAGGAAGGAGTATAGTAACAGCATAAAAATAATTTTTGCTCCAATTATAAGTTTTCTTAAATTCTTCATCAGGTAATATACAACCAAACTTTCTTAAAAATGAAATCTAAGAGAAACAAGGATTTAGATCTGCCTTAATCCTTGGTTTGTTCATATTAATATCACAGCTATTTGCAGGTGCTTTTACTTTCAGCTAATTTTATTGCTTAGTGTCAGAAATATTTTACAGTGTTCATTAGGTGCATGTCCTAGATTAAAAACAAAGACAAGTGTGGGTATTCTACAGGCAATTATACAAAGTGGCCTATAGGTTTTACCCAATGACTCTGTTTGGATTTAAGTATTGATTATTCTCTCACCATGCTGAATTGGAAAGGAGAAGGATGGCTAGCCTCACAATACATCTGCCAGAACATTCATTTAGAAGATGCGAAAAGAAAGCAGCATTATGTTACTTTAATTTGCTTTCATTTGTATGTGAGGCAGAGTTCCAAACAACTGGCTATAGAAACTGCTCTTGTGAGATAATTTCAAAGTGCCACATGGACTTTTCTCAACGTTGAATTTTTCAAAAGTGTAGCAAAAGAAAATTACCAAGGTAGAAACAATTTTCTTCTTGAAGAATGAAGAAATAGTTTACAAGCCAATTTAGAAAGGTTGTTTTTTTCAAAGCTGTGTTGCAAACCAGCTATTTTGTTGGACAACCTAACTACTAAGAAATAACTGCTAATTTCAGCATGACATTTCTTGCCCCAGTTGCCTTCTATCTCTTTCCACTTGAAAGAAACTGAGGATAATTTTCAATCTGTGCAAAAAGTGGAGGGGGAATAAGCAGTTGCTCTTGTGGTGCCCACTGCACACACTGTCTTTTATTCCCATCCCTTGAAACCAATGTCTGTTCCCCAATCGAAACCTATGCCTCACCCACTGCTCCTGGCCTTTGCCCAAGTAATGGGTTTTCATTGAATGAGTCTAAATGATGAAAGCAAAAGTTTGTTATATCCTAAAGATAGATTTAACTTGACATCCCCATCTACAATTTGCAGTGGGGATCACTGAGGCCATATCCTGCTGAGTCCAAAAGCCTCTCTACCTTACTGTAACTGAAGTAATTAAAACTACATCGACTGGAAATCAAATCGACAACTATTCTGTACTGTCTTGACTTGCTCTAAACCATTTATTAGTATCAAGCTACTGATTTGAATGTAACAAAAGCATAAAGTGTAGGCTAATGTTAAATAGCTTTACATTTCATGGCGATGATAACCAGGTCTAACATTTTTATTATTTTAATCAGAGCTACTTGCCTAACATGTGGCTGAAGCAAAATACCTAAGGCAGACATGACAACTTGGATTTGTAAGTCAGAGAAGTAATTGTTTTTCCGAGACTTATTTAGTTTTTTTGTACAACCCATGTATATTGGAACAGGTTTTAGCTCTGATCCAGAACCTCACTCCGATAGAGGCAGAGGAGGAATCTGGATGTAGGGTTTAGGAAGCCAGTAGGACCCTAAGAAGTCTACAGTGAATTTTTTGATATGTCTTTCCAGTGAATGCGATTCTACACTGAAGACACAAATTCATGTCATTCATCTTATTGTATTCTTTCTGTAAAGGATTTTGTAACCCTTATGGGTGGCGACTGACATCTGGGTGATCAAATTGTGAATGCATTAGCGATACGCTGCTGTGGCTAACACTGCTGCCAGGCAGTTTGACCTGTCTGACTCGCTGGCACTATATAGGAGATTGGGTAAAATGGTGGCAGAGGAACAAAGATATCGACTAAGAGAGAGTGAGAGAGAGACAGAGAGACAGAGAGACAGAGAGAAAGAGACAGCAACACAGCTGGGGCGGACCTATTTCCCTAATCTGTGAACAGCAGATTGCAAATATCGAGAGTGATGTCCTGAGAGGCCCTATTTATGGCACTGTTTATCAACCATTCTCTGCAAATGAATATTTCTGTTTCTGAGATGGGAACCAGAGTTTGCATGGCAGCAGTCTAACCTTTCCCAGGGAATGAACGCACTTTCTGTCGTGATGGTGATGACACTGAGGTGATGCTGCAGGGATTGGATGTGACTTCCAGGCATTTTCAGTAGATTTTCCAAGATTGGGTACAACTGCCTGTTAGAGGTAATCAGCTTTTATTTTGAAAACAATGCTTTGGCAGCATCAATAGAGAGTATTTCAGAGGAAACAGCCAGGATCGAATACTTTTTGAAGTAAGTTTGGGGATAGGCAGCTAATCCTGCCAGCAAGAAAGCCCACCATCTGCTTTATCATGTGTTTTAAGCTAATGCTGCTATCTGCATACTAAGATACTGCTTTCAAATATTTCGGGCTGTGAGTGACTGCATGTACATTGTGCCTGAGTTGTGGGGGCTGGCCATGGCTGCAGTAGAATTTGATGGGGGACCGGGGGTGGGGGGAAGGTGGGGTGTGGGGTTGAGAGTGAGTGGTGGGACAACACATGCCTCAGTGGTGGGGATTACGTGCAGATCATTCTGGAATGGGATGGGGGACAGCGAATCTGGTGCAGGGGAAGTGGTTTGATCATGAGACTGCAGTGGCAGTTTGAATCCAGGGTGGACAAGGGTGGCATTGGATTTGGAATGGGGAAAGAGAGAGGGACAGTTGGGGAAAGGGGAGTATGATGTGCTGAGAAGTGGAAGGTGGGGAGCAACAGAACGAGAGTGTGTTGTCAGGTCAGGGCCTCGGAGATGTCAGTGGGCTGGACAGGTGTCATAGTTGGTGTGTGAGATAAGTTTTGATTCATTACTTGGGGGTATGTATTTAATATTTTAACCCTTCCTGAGTAACCATTTACTTAATTTCATCTGAACCACTCAAATTCTCCAATTTAAAGTGTTTCTGTAAGTTGTCATAAAATTTCCTTACATATCTAACACAGATGAATCAAACCAAGCTCTTGGGAAGAGATGGAAGAGATGAAGACATAACAGACAGTAAATTTTGTAAAACGTAGTAGGTGTTTTTGAATAAACCTATTGGACCTGATGTCGTGTGATTTCTGACCTTGCCCATCCCAGTCCAACACCGGCTCCTCCACATCATAGTAACTTTTGTTACTCATTAAAGGATGTCTACAACTGTTAACCAATGTTTATGATGAAGGGTAAATGTTTGGGAAGGGTGTTATTTAAGGGTTTCTGTACCCTGGAACAACCATGCAATGATTTTACAAATCTGCACATCACTCGGGTATGGATTATCAAAGTCTGCATCTCTGGAACTTTCTAATCTGGACAACAGACACAACAGATCAGAGTGCAGCAGCATTAACTGCCTATATCTAATTTCTCTTAAGAAGGTGGTAATGAGCTGCCTTCTTGAACTGCTGCTGTCCATTCGGCACATAATATCTTTAGGAAGGATGTTCCATGATTTTGACCCAGCAATACTGGTGATATATTTTCTGAGCAAGGGCCACCAGACCCGAAACGTTAACTCTTTTTTCTCCTCCACAGATGCTTCCAGACCTGCTGAGCTTTTCCAGCAACTTTGTTTTTGTTCCTGATATATTTTCAAGTCAGGTTATACCTGCTGTCCTTGTCCTTCCAAATGATAGATTTGTGAATTTGGAAGGTGTTGTCTACAGAACCTTGGTGAATTTCTACAGTGCATCTTGTAGAGGGTCCAGGCCCGAAACATCAGCTTTTGTGCTCCTGAGATGCCGCTTGGCCTGCTGTGTTCATCCATCTCCACACTTTGTTATCTTGGATTCTCCAGCATCTGCAGTTCCCATTATCTCTGTCAGTATACCCTGTTGCTATTGAACATTGATGGTGGAGAGAATCTATGTTTGTGGAAATCATGGCAACCAAGTGGGCTGCTATGTCCTGGATGGTGTGAAGCTTCTTGTGTAATATTGGATATGCACTGATCCAGGCAAGTAGTGAATAATCCATCTCACCCCTGACTTGTGCATTGTTGATGGATTGGTTTTGGGGAGTCAGGAGTTGGGTTAATAGGTTGCATCTAGCCATTAAAGTAAGAAGTTACCATGATAATGGTGGCAATCCTCCAAGAATCCTTACATTCAGAAAACAAACCAGAACTTTGGAAAACCTTGATGAAATATCCTTATTCAAAAGGAGAGGGGAGAGATTACTCCACTCCAGACCCCCCAAGCACACCTGTCTGGCCCTGACAATGTTCCAAAAGGACATCCACGGAAACACCTCATTTATTATGTGACAACTGTTTCTGAACTGTTGCAATAATATACAAAGCAGAAAATGCAATCTCTGACATAGTCAGGAGGACAGCAGTTCAGTTGTTTTGAAGTGAAAACTGTGACCCGATATTGGTGCTTTTACTGGGTCCCCACATATCCTACTTCCCTCACTCCCCACCCCTGGACCCATGTGCACTTGTTATGACTCACTAGTGTACTGGAAATTGAGCCTTGCTATTTCCGAAGTTGTCACAAATGTTAAAAATTTATTATGAAGTACGCAGAGAGTTTCCCAATTTATCAGACTTTCAGACCCAAACTGATAGAAAGCACAAACCAGGTTTCTCTACTGAACAAAAATTACTATTTACTATATGAGATATTGTACAATAGGTCTCTATAGCAACCCACTCATAAGCACTCTATATTTACTAATATCACGTTCTCATTCATTCATAACATTTTTACTAACTCACTCACTAGCGCACGATGTTTACCATACCATGTTTAATTCGTTCATTCATGAAACTGCATTTTTGTCGTACATTTTACTGTTACAAGGTAGACTAAAGTAAACATCCCTTCCAAACCATTACTGCTCCTTTAGACATTCAATCCTTATTGGTCCCATGCTGCAAGCAGTGCTTCGACTGTTTCTATATCAAAGACTACCTCTGAATAGGTGTTAATATTGTAACCTATTCGGAACAATGTCATTCTTGTCATTGCTTCTCTGTGACTCACCCGAAACTATGGAAAGATTATAATATTAATCAGCCCTTAGCAACCGTCTCTTGGGACTTGAGTAGGTTGCAGAACATCAAACAAGTTTCCTCCACGAGCATGTACCTGTTAAGCACATATTAAATTGGGCCACTACCCCTATTAGAAGGTTACTATCAAAAGAAGAGAAAGTACTAATACCTCTTTAATTATGCAAGCATACCAGACAGACACTCTAATCCCATCAGGAGTAACAGTCAGCAATTAACAAACGTTTACCTGCTTCCCCAGGACAGATGTCATGAATACCTTTGTCCACAATAGATACAATTATGTAATATCATAGTGCCAGAATGTTAATGTATGTAAGAACTGTGTATAAACAGACTACTGTAAAAAATGTACTTTGGATTCCACCACTGCCTCGAACTATGCAACTGTGGATGCTGAATAACGAGGCTGTTTTCACCACTCACTGATTTCAGTCGCGATTTGAACATGATCCCACGATGATCTGTAATTAGACTCTAGCTATGGATAAACAGTTATAAACTGCCCAAATGTAAAGTTATTAATCAAAACTCTACATAACTCATAATAAACTTCCCCTTACACACAGAGAGACAAGATAAATAGGATATGGACAGAGGAGAAAACTGGAAAGACAGCTCAGTAGTCGTTGTCAGAGATAGTAAGAACTGCAGATGCTGGAGTCAGAGATCATAAAGCGTGAAGCTTGAGGAACACAGTAGGCCAGGCAACATCAGAGGAGCAAGGAAGTTGATGTTTCAAGTCGGGACCCCTTTCCTGAAGAAGGGTCCCGACCCAAAATGTCAACTTTCCTGCTCCTCTGATGCTGCCTGGCCTGGTGTGTTCCTCTAGCTCCGCACTGTGTTATCAGTAGTCTGTGAGCCCAGGTTATGTTGTTGAGATTATCCTTGTGATGTTTCTGTTCACAAATGCATTTCTTCAATCATCTTTCTCTGGATGCTTTCACTGATTGGTCAGAAACAAATGATGACCCACTCCCTTACAAAACGTCTCCGACTTTTCAGTCAAAAGTCACAGCTTACAATAACTGGTTGCAGAAAAAAATAAATAGGTTTCCTTCAGATTAGCAGTGAGTTTTGACTGCAGAGAACTGACAGACTACTCTCAAACTGGGGAAGAACTGGATGTCCCTAGCTCTGTAACCGATTCCTGGCTCCAAGCTGTTCAGATATTTGAAAACTAATCGTACAGTTGTTGGTGGGTGGAAGGATCTCTGTCATTGCAAACTGGTCAGAAGACCATACACTCATTATTTTCCATGATAATGGGAACTGCAGATGCTGGAAAATCCAAGATAACGAAGTGTGGAGCTGGATGAACACAGCAGGCCAAGCAGCATCTCAGGAGCACATGAAGGGTCTAGGCCCAAAACATCAGCTTAGGCCCAAAACATCAGCTTTTGTGCTCCTGAGATGCTGCTTGGCCTGCTGTGTTCATCCAGCTCCACACTTCGTTATCTAGTCATCATTTTCCGGTTGGCAACAAAAGCTGCATCAGTCCATTTCTTCAGTTCCATACTTTCTGCAACTCAATAATTATTGCTTGTTCAAACTGTTGTTTACTCAATGGCTGGAATAGGTGTCGGGTTATTTACTTTTCAAAGCTACAGCCTTCCAAGCATAGGTTGATAAAACAGTTCTTTATTGTTTCAGTCCCCAGTTTGTAGAAACACAAAGCAAGAAGATACAGTCCTGTAAGAAACAGCCCTAATACACTCAAAGTTAGCAATGGAGCTTAACAGCCTGACTTCAGTTTGGTGAGCATCAGCAACATCAATACACTGACTGTATTTATTCTGATTAATTGATTTATTGTTGTCACATGTACCAAGATGCAATGAAAAGTGTTGTTTTGCATGCTATAAGGGAAGATTATACTACACAAAGTGCTGAACAGAGTGCAAGATTCAGTGTTACAGCTGTAGTGAAGGTGCAGAGAGAGAGAGAGGGAGAGAGAGATGAGAATTAACATTTGAAAGGTCCATTTAAAAGTCTGATAACAGTGGGGAAGAAGCTGTACATGTATTCAAATTTTTATATTTTCTGTTCAATGGAAGAGGGTAGAAGACAGTATAACTAGGGTGGGAGGGATCTTTGTTGGACGTTTTCCTGAGGCAGCTGGAATATAGACAGAGTCAATGGATGGAAGGCTGGTTTGTATGATGGACTGGAGGGTGTTCAGGACTCTCTGTAGTTTCTTGTGGTCTTGGGAACGGTACTCAGATAGGATGCTATCTGTGGTGCATCTATAAAAATTGGTAAGAATTCTTGTGGGCATGCCAAATATCCCTAACATCCTGAGGAATTGGAGACATTGTTGTGTTTTCTTGACCATCATGTCAACGTGGATGGACCAGGACAAATTGTTGGCGATCATCACTCCCAGAAACTGGACGTTCTCGACAATCTCCATCTCACTGCCATTGATGTAGATAGGGGCTTGCCCTCCACACTACTTCCTGAAGTCAATGACCAGCTCCTTTGTTTTTCTGAGTTGATGGAGAGATTGTTGTCTTTACACTATATCATTAAGCACTCAATTTCTTTCTTGTATTCTGTCTCATTGTTGTTTGAACACACAACCGTGGTGTCATCAGCAAGCTTGTTGAGGCAAATTTGGCCAAGCAGTCATGAATGTATAAGGAGTATAGTAGAGGGCTGAGTACGCGGCCTTGTGGGGCAATAGTGTTGAGGATTATGGTGGAAGAGTGTTGTCGCCTATTCCCTCTGCTTACAGTCTATGGGAAGAGAGTAAAAGATTCAGTTATAGAGGGGGGAGCTGAGACCTAGGTCACAGAGTTTGGAGATGAATTTATTTGGAATTATGGTGTTTAAAGCAGAACGGTAGGCAATAGGTAGGAGCCTGACATAGGTATCATTGTTCTCCAGATGCTCCAGGGATGAGTGTCGGGACAGGGAGATGGATCTGCAGTGGACCTGTTGCGCTGGTAGGTGAATTTCAAAGGATCAAGGCAATTTGGTATGCGGGAGTTGTTGCGAGCCATGACCAAACTCTTGAGGCTCTTCATAACTATGGAGGTCAAAGCAACTGGGCGGTAGTCATTGATGCACAATGCATGATTTTTCCTTAGCACCAGAATGATGCTGACCTTCTTGAAGCCGGTGGAGACTTCACAATGTTTTAGGGAGAGTTTAAAGGTATCTGCAAATACTCCTGCCAGCTGGTCCACAGAGGGTCTGAGTGCATGGCCAGGGATTCCATCCAGATCACTCACTTTCTGTGGGCTCACTCTCTAGAAGGTTGATCTAACATATGCAGCGGCCTATCTGGGTACAGGTACATCTGAGGCTTTTGGGATAGATGACATCATTTCATTGGCCTTCTGCTCAAAGTGGGCACAGAATACATATAGCTCATCGGGTACGGATGTTCTGTTCCCAACAGTTCTGTTTGACTTCGCTTAATAGCCAGTTATGTCACGTCTCCAAAATATCATGCGTCAACTTGACTCAATTTATTTTTAATTAATGCTGTTTTTTAATCTCACTTTAGCAAAGACAACCTTGTCACCACATTTGTAATGCCTTACTTTATTTATCCTTTTGTTGTGATTCTCTAAACATTGTTGGGCTCATATAACTTTGGTGCAGGAATATTTTTCAAAGAATATATTACATGGATAATGGATACATCATTGCTGCATTGCTGCAGATGTAGTATCAATGGGCAATACTAATACATACATTTTCATAATAGCACATTTCAGAGCACATTAAATAATCAGCTTTATAAAAACATGATTGAAGGCTAGTATTATGTTGGCAAACATTCATTCTGTATGTGTGTGCATCTATCTGCATACCAGTTCAAGGATATCTACATTCCAATTTGTTGCACTATCGCAAGCTATGGTCCCTCATACATAATTGTCTTTTTTTTTGTATGTGTGTGAAATAATATATTTATTATGAAACCTTCAACAACATGTTCACAGCATAGATTAATATTGGTTTTCAATTGTAAATGGATTGAACCCATCTGTTAAATGGCTGTTCACTTCATTATCGAGAATAATAGGATGGAAATTGAGTTTTACGACTAATCATCAGGAACTGGCTGAAGCTCTAAAATAGGACTTTACTGATAATGAGCTTTATTTCAAAGCTTAAATTTAACAAAGCTGCTTATTCTTATATCCAGGAGTGCTTTCACACACAACTGAATGGTATTTTCCATCACAAAATCACCTATGTTACGTTTTTAAAATCTACTTTATCTTCCACCATTAAAATCACCCACATCTCTAGCTAAATGAAGCTGCCTATTCTTAAAGACTTACGGGCCTCATGTGTTGCAACGGTAGTATCAATGCCTCTTAGCCAGTAGCTCTGGGATTAAGTCCCACCTGCTCCAGACATGGATAATAACATCTCTGAACAGGTTCATTAGAATTTTTTTATATGGTCAATATCTATTCTTAATGACTGATTTTCATTATTGACAGTTGTGGGTAGGTACCACATGACTGATATCCTCTGCAAGAAGAATTATAATCAAGTTGACAATTGAACTTTATTTGCTACAAGTAAAAGCCAGTTGTCAGAGCTAGGTGACTTACTGGCAGTGATAGCAATGTTGTGACCTCTGTGTTTCCACCATAGGCAGCACGGTGTCTCAGTGGTTAGCACTGCTGCCTCACAGCGCCAGCAATCCGGTTTCAATTCCACCTTTTAGCAACTGTCTGTGTGGAGTTTGCACTTTCTCCCGATGTCTGCGTGTGTTTCCTCTGGGTGCTCCAGTTTCCTCCCACAGTCACAATGACATGCAGGTTAGGTGGATTGGACATGCTAAATTTCCCATAGTGTTCAGGGATGTGTAGATTAGGTGGGTTATAGGGAGATGGGAGTGGGTGGGACACTCTGAGATTTGGTGTGGACTTGTTGGTCAAAGGGCCTGCTTCCACCCTGTAGGGATTCTATCATCACAGACAGGCTTTCTCTGATCTCAGTACCAACAGGCCCACTTCACCTACTAGTACCTGAAGGTTGAATCAGAGTCCAACGTACATAATTGATTTGCAAGACTTAATAAATGTGAGTTTAAACAGGAGGCAACTCTGATTATCCAATCCCAAGGGCTGGTGAAATTGTCTGTGGTCAGGTCCAGAGGTGGAAGAGGGCAGTAAATTCAGCCCCACAATTTTCAATATACTTTTAATTCCATTCACACCCAGCACAAGAGGAGAAAGTCAGCTCTTGATATTTTAATAAAGGTTACAATGAAAGAAAAATCTCCAATAGACTGCAATTGAATTGATTTTAGTTCAGGTAGTCCAAAAGGATTTGAAATAATATCAAGTATTTCCAGGTTTAGGAGTGGAAAAGACATCCAAGATTTCTGCTTCAGACTGTTTGGTGGTGTTCCCTATGGATCTCACCTGTTCCAAAAGCAGTGTTGACTGTAAAGCCTCAATGTACAACCAGAGTATCAATTGCTGATGCATACGATCGCTACAAAATAATCTTCACCAAATTACCTCTGGAGTCCTCCAAGAACCTACCTTTGAGTCCCCATTTAACTCATCCACATGCTGTCCCTCAACAGTAAAGGCAATGGCATCACATCAAATTCTACATAAGTGCTGATGGCCCATAGCTCTTCACCACATAGCTCATACCTTTAGCTGTTTCCATGTTGTCATTCTGTTCCTCATTTATGGTCTAGACTCTGCTCCATGAGCCAGAACTTCTTCCAGTTGAATGTTGAGGACGCAAAATTTTCAGCGTTGGCCATTGCTCCAAGTCAGAACATAGGACATAGAACATAAAACAGTACAGCACAGTACAGGCCCTTCAGCCCATGCTATTGTGCCAAACTTTGACCCTAATCCTACGGTCTATCTCACCTCCACCCCTACCTTATACTATATAATGTGCCTATCTAATAGCTGCTTAAATGCCCCTAATGAGGTCGACTCCACTACCCTCTCCGGCAATGCATTCCATGTCCGTACCACTCTCTGAGTAAAGAACCTACCTCTGACATCTGCCCGATATCTACCTTCACTCACTTTAAAACTATGCCCCCTTGTAATAGCTACCTACACCCTAGAAAAAAGTCTCTGGCTGTCTACTGTATCTATACATCTGATCATTTTGTACACCTCTATTAAGTCACCTCTCATCCTTTGATGTTCTAAAGAGAAAAGCCCTAGTTCTCGCAACCTTTCCACATAAGACCTTCCCTCCATTCCAGGCAACATCCTGGTAAATCTCCTCTGCACCTTTTCCAAAGCTTCCACATCTTTCCTGTAATGAGGCGACAAGAACTGGACACAATACTCCAGATGTGGCCCAGAAGGATTTTGTATAGCTGGAGCATAACTTCATGGCTCTTGAACTCGATCCTTCTATTAATGAAAGCTAACACACCATATGCCTTCTTAACAACTCTATTCACCTGGGTGGCAGCTTTCAGGGAACTGTGGACACTAACCCCAAGATTCCTCTGCTCCTCCACACTGCAAAGATCTTTCTGTTAACCCTGTATTTTGCTTTCAAGTTTGTCCTTCCAAAATGAATCACCTCACACTTTTCAGGGTTAAACTCCATCTGCCACTTCTCAGCCCAGCTCTGTATCCTATCAATGCCCCTTTTTAACATAGAACAGCCCTCCACACTGTCTACAACGTGACCCACCTTCATATCATCCACGAACTTACTAATCCAGTGTTCCATTCCTTCATCCAAATCATTTACAAAAATCACAAACAGAAGAGGACCCAGAACAGATCCTTGTGGTACACCACTCGTAACTGAGCACCATGTTGAATATTTTCCATCCACTACCACCCTTTGTCTCCTAAGGGTCAGCCAATTCTGAATCCAGTCTGCTACATTTCCCCCTATCCCATGTTTCCTTACTTTCTGCATGAGCCAAGCACCTTACTTAAATCGATGTATACCACATCCACTGCTCCACCGTCATCCATGTGTTTGGTCATCTCTTCAAAGAAGTTTGTGAGGTATGATCTACCCCTCACAAATCCATGCTGACTATCTCGAATCAAACTGTGCCTATCCAAGTGATCCTAAATCTTATCTCTCAGAGCCCTTTCCAATAATTTGCCCACCACTGATGTAGGACTAACTGGCCTGTAATTTCCAGGGTTATCCCTATTCCCTTTTTTGAACAAGGGAATGATGTTTTCCGCTCTCCAATTTTCCGGCACTATACTCATGGACAGTGAGGACGAAAAGATCATCACCAAAGGCTCTGCGATCTCTTCCCTCATTTCCCATAGAACACTTGGATAAATCTCATAGGCCCAGGGGTCTTATCTTTCTTCAACTTTCTCAGAATTCCTATCACATCTTCTTTATTAACAGTGAACTCCTCTAGCCTACCATTCTGTTTCACAAAGTCCTCTACAACTAGATCTCTCTCAGTTGTGAATACCGAAGAAAAGTATTCATCAAGGACATCTCCTATCTCTTTAGGGTCTGTGCATAAATTCCCTTTACAATCCGTTACCGGCCCTACCCTTTCTCTGGTCATTGTCTAAGTCCTCACGTATGTGTAAAAGGCTTTGGAGCTTTCCTTGATCCTATCGGCCAAGGTTTTCTCATGCCCCCTTGTAGCTCTCTTAAGCCCTTTCTTCAGCTCCTTCCTGGATTATTTGTATCGCTCTGAGCCTTTTCTGTTCCTTGTTTCCTAAACCTTACAGAAGAATCCTTCTTCCTCTTAACGAGTCATTCGACCTCTCTTGAGAACCAAGGTTCCCTCACTCGACCGCATCTTCCAAGCACATGCAGTATACATTCCTTAAACAATCTCCACATTTCTATGATAATAAAGTGTGAAGTTGGATGAACATAGCAGGCCAAGCAGCATCTCAGGAGCTCAAAAGCTGACGTTTCGGGCCTAGACCCTTCATCAGAGAGGGGGATCGGGTGAGGGTTCTGGAATAAATAGGGAGAGAGGGGGAAGACGACCGAAGATGGAGAGAAAAGAAGATAGGTGGAGAGGAGAGTATAGGTGGGGAGGTAGGGAGGGGATAGGTCAGTCCAGGGAAGATGGACAGGTCAAGGAGGTGGGATGAGGTTATTAGGTAGGAAATGGAGGTGCGGCTTGAGGTAGGAGGAAGGGATGGGTGAGAGGAAGAACAGGTTAGGGAGGCAGAGACAGGCTGGGCTGGTTTTGGGATGCAGTGGGGGGACGGGATGAACCAGCCCAGTTTGTCCCCTCCCCCCACTGTATCATACAACCAGCCCAAATCATCCCCTCCCCACACTGCATCCCAAAACCAGCCCAGCCTGTCTCTGCCTCCCTAACCTGTTCTTCCTCTCACCCATCCCTTCCTCCCACCTCAAGCCACACCTCCATTTCCTACCTACTAACCTCATCCCTCCTCCTTGACCTGTCTGTCTTCCCTGGACTGACCTATCCCCTCCCTACCTCCCCACCTATACTCTCCTCTCCACCTATCTTCTTTTCTCTCCATCTTCGGTCCGCCTCCCCCTCTCTCCCTATTTATTCCAGCTCCCTCTCTCCATCCCCCTCTCTAATGAAGGGTCTAGGCCCGAAACGTCAGCTTTTCTGCTCCTGAGATGCTGCTTGGCCTGCTGTGTTCATCCAGCTTCACACTTTATTATCTTGGATTCTCCAGCATCTGTAGTTCCCATTATCTCTCCACATTTCTATAGTGCTCTTCCCTGACAGTATCCGTTCCCATTTTATGTTACCCAGTTCTTGCCCAACAGAATTGCGATTACCCTTCCCAATTGTAAACCTTATCCTGCTGCATGTACCTATCCTTTTCGATGACTATTGTAAAAGTAACAGATTTATGATCACTACCGCCAAAATGCTCACTTAACAACAGGTCTAACATTTGGCCCGGTCATTGCCAAGCACCAAATCCGAAGTAGCCTCTCCTCATGTTGGTCTATCTACATTCTGTGTCAGGAATCCTTCCTGAATGCACTGGACACAATCCGCTCCATCTAAATTAGTACAACTAAAATGTTTCCAATCAATATTTGGAAAGTTGAAGTCGCCCATGACTACAACACTGTGATTTCTGCACCTTTCCAGTATCTGCCTCCCATCCGCTCCGCCACTTCTCTGAAACCATTAGGGGGCCTGTAAAAAAAACCAACAAAGTGACTACTCCTATCTTGTTCCTGACCTCAACCCAAACTGACTCTAGACCTTTCATTCTCAAACTTCCTTTCAGTAGCTGCTATACTAGCGCTGACTAGCAATGCCACTACCCCGTCTCTTTTTCCATCCTCTCTATTTCTTTTAAAGCATCTAAATCCCGGAGCTTCCCACAACCATTTCTGTCCCTGAGTTACCGAAACTTCTGTAATGGCCTTGGCATCGTAGTTCCAAGTACTGACCCAAGCTCTAAGTTCATCCGCCTTATTTCTGATACTTCTAGCATTGAAGTATGCACACCTCAAACCATCTCTGTGTCCACAATTATGCTCCATCGACCGCATTTCTTTATTAACAACCTCGCTCCCTGTTGTGTCTGTTGGAAGGCTGAATAACTCATCCTCTAAATTACAAATCCTGTTTCCCACCCCCTCCCAATCTAGTTTAATCCATCCTGTATAGCTCGAGCCAACCCTCCTCCCAGGATATTTGTGCCCTGCTGGTTCAGGTGCAACTCATCCTTACTGTACAGGGCCCACCTTCCCCAGAATGTACTCCAATTATTCACATAATGGAAGCCCTCCCTCCGACACCAGCTCTGTAAACACATCAGTGATTCAATTTCCCTGCCTAAACACTGCCTCAAGTGGTAGGCAACGCTTTACAACCTCGGCATTTTAGTTGATCCCAAATTGAGTTTCCAAATTCTCTATCATGAAATCTACCTACTTTGAAACATCTTCCCCCCCAAATATTTTCCATCACTATTTCTGCCATATCCATTTGCTGCAATTACCCTTACCTCTATTACTCCTCGCATCAATTATTCCAATTCTTCTGTCCAGCTCCCATCATCTACCTCCCATAAATTTCATCTCACTAAGTACATTGCTGCTCATAACCTTACTTGCATCAAGGCTGGAATTTCATTATGGAACCTAGAATTAGGAAGCAGCATTAATCCTGCCATTGCCATCTTAACTATCACTTAGGAATGACAGGAATAGGACTCTTACAGGGAACCATTGCTAAGTGACTTGGAAACAGACCTGACACCAATGACACAAATATCTGATGAAGGGTCTAGGCCCGAAACGTCAGTTTTTGTGCTCCTGAGATGCTGCTTGGCCTGCTGTGTTCATCCAGCCTCACATTTTATTATCGTGGATTCTCCAGCATCTGCAGTTCCCATTATCTCTGACACCAAGATGAGATTGGAAGATGGTCAAGTAAAGAAAGGAAGGTTTCCATTTCTAAAGCCTCAATTCCTAAAAGCTTCAATCCAGTGTTTCTGAAGCAATCACAGACCCATATATAAATATACCAATGAGCTTTTTGATATATTTAAACATCCCATCACCCTCCATCATCCTCATCTCGTTCTGCCCCTCAGCTCCTCACTCACCCTCACCCATTTTCATATCTTGAATAAAATTAGATTGTAATCGTCTAGAAATAATTAAACCACAGACAGAAGAGATCTCACCCAGAAAAGGAAGAGACAGAGTCAAGGTGCTATCTTTACACATGCAAAATTTTAGAGCCAAGACAGATTTTTGCCTCAGGGATTTAATTACAAATGGAGCAAAGCCAGGAAGCTATTGCTGCAAGGAGTAAACCAATGAAAATTCATTGACGAAAATTCCAACCTCCATTTTCTTCAGTGATCTCAAAAGAAACACATCCAGCTTTCACCTTGAAAAACAATCGGTTTTTATGAGTTTTTAAATACTCTAAGGGAATGTTACCTCATATGTAAAAATCTTTGCTTGTGCATGCATCTTGTGTGAAATTGTAACTGCCAAAACAAATATTTATTCTTTTTTTAAAATATTACAAGATGTGTCCTGTAAATGTTGTTCAGGTCACAGCATTCAAATGGTTAAACGCTTCTTCAATCTTCATGCAATTAGTTGAGATGTTGGGAGAAAGGGGGACTCATCATACCGTCTCTCCCTTGTCCATAACAGACTGAATATGTAGAAGCAATGGGAAGGTTGACGCATTCATACTGAGTTATCATGTTACCCTTCCAATATCATAAAGCGTATTCTATCATTTTATCCATTTGATGAGCCTTTTAACTTATCTAACGCTTTTCCACATGTACAATAATTAACTTTTACTTGACAATTTGTCAGGTGGCAGAAGTAACAATCTAGCTCATATTGTTTGAGGGGTAGCTACATCTTCCAATTACAATGCCGTCGGAACTCACTTTGTTGGACACAGATACAACTCTGGCTGCAGCATTTAATGATGAACTGTAAAAAAAAGCAAAATCATTTTATTTGTCTTGTAAATTGAATCCATCTTCATTGCAGTTGATTCAAAATTCAATAGCTGCTACCTCCTGGCTGCCTCCATGTAAATATTGTTTGGGATGAAGTCCCACTGGCCTCCAATTTGAGGTTCTCTCACACCTTCACAGCCTCACCATCATCACTTCTGTAACCTTGTTACCCCTCTGAAATTCTGTACTTATGCACGTTTGTCGTTTTCTGTACTCCCAATTTTGTCCCAATGTCCATTTAGCCTTTAGGCTCAAGATCTGGAGTTCCCCTCTCTTCCTCGCCTCCAAAAAGACATTCCTTCTACTCACATATCTTAATACGTCTTTCTTTGGCTGAGTATCAACCTTCAGACTATATTCCTGCAAAGTACCTTAATGGTCTTTTCTACATTAACGATACAATACAAAAATAATTTGATGTTACTATTGAACATATAAAAGCACTTCACCTCTGTACTTTGTATCTATGTCTCTGTGCAATATTGCTCAATATTTTACTTTCATCGTCCTAAGCAGTAATCAAAAATATTTCTATAATGAACACACTCCAATTATGTGATGCTGAAACATAATGATTTCACATGCAACATTGAAAAAATACGCAATAATGGAGAGGTTTCAGTTCATTAATCTTCATTTAAACATGACATTTAAATTTTTCATATTTGGGAAATGTCATTAAATTCAATCGTTTACTTAATTCTATAAGATACCCACTTTCTTTGCATCAAACATAGATTATGTCTCAGACTAAATTTGATTAAGCTTTAATACTAAGAATTTAGAACAGTAATTTAGTTAAATGTGACATTTTCTTTTTCTGCAGTGTAAAAGATTCTTACCCTTCAAATGAGCAAATATAGTCCCACAATGATAGCAGGAGCTATAGCTTCCAATTACTGCTAGCTGAGCCTGAAATATAAAATTAAGATTGAAGGTGGAATTAACCTGAAATGTCCCAGCTGGCTTATAGTAAATAATTATATTGCCTTGGAACCACATCTTTTCTTTCATTTTCCGCTCTTGTCATAAAATATTGACTTCACTTTTTGTTGCAAATCAGGCTGTGAAAACTGTCTTATATACCTAATGCATTTATTTATGAAGTCATAAAAATGTAAGAACAGAATCAGGCTATACTAGCTGGAATGGCTGCATTACAGCTAGCTCCAAACCAAGACTCTTACTCTTGTCCTTTTAATCCACTATTCCACTTTTATTTTATTATTTTCTCTGTGATGGTTTGTGTAACTCTTTGTCATTATTTGCTGACAGCTATATCTGCTTTGCATAAGGCTTTCCAAATTTTAACAACCTTGGAAGGAACCATTTATTTTAACTATTCCTTCCACAACATTTCCCACTATTATCTTACCAAACAGACACACACCTCTTTTACCAATAAAGAAATACATTATCACTAAAATTTACATTTGTTTGTTACAAATTCATCACTCAGTGCAGACCATCTTTCATTGCCCTTTCAAATCTTTTCATAACTTTAAACACCTATATATAAACTTGTATTGAAGCAAGATAACGCGATCAATTACCGTCCCATCAGCCTAATCTCGATAATTGTTGAAGTGATGGAAGGTATCATCAACAATTCTATCAAACAGTTCTAATCTGCTCACTGATACCCATTCTGGGTTCCACCAGGGCCATTTAGGTTCTGCCCTCATTACAGCCTTGGTTCAAATATGGACAAAAGAGCTGAATTCCAGAGGTGAGGTAAAAGTGACAGCCCTTGACATCAAGGCTGCATTCAACCTATATGGCAACAAGGAACTCTAACCAAAATAGAATTAGCAGGTGGTTAGAGTCATAGCTGGCACATAGGAAGATGGCTGTGGTTGTTGGAGGTCAGTCATCTCAGCTCAAGAACATCTCTGCAGGAGTTCCTCAGGGTAATGTCTGAGGCCCAACCATCCTCAGGCACTTCATCAATGACCTTCCCACCAATGGTTGTGCAATGTTCAGCACTATTTGCAATTCTTCAAATAGAATTAGTCCACGTTCAAATGCAATAAGATCTAGACAATATCTAGGCTTGGGCTGACAAGTCTCAAGTAACATTTGTGCTGCTCAAATGCCAGGCAATCATATTCAGTAAGAGATAATCTAACCATTTCTCTTTGGCATTCAGTGGTGTTGCTTTCACTGAATCCCCCACTACCAACATCCGAGGGGTTATTATTGAACAGAAATTCAACTGGACTCATCACATAAACACAGTGGCTACAAGAGCAGGTCAGAGAATAGGAATACTGTAGCAAGTAACTCACCCCCTGATTCCTCTAAGCCTGTCCATCATATACAAGGCACAAGTCAGGAGTGTGACAGAATACTCCCCACTTACCTGGATGGGTGCATCTCCAGCAACACTGAAAAAGCTTGACGCCATCCAGGACAAAGTAGCCTGCTTAACTAGTATCACATCCACATGTATCCATTCCCTCCACCACTAATGCTCAATATCAGCAGTGTACCAACTACAGGACGCACAGCAGAAATTCACCAAGGCTGCTTAGACATCACCTTCTATACCTACACCACTGCCATCTAGAAGAATTGGGGCAGCAGATATATGAGAAATCTACAAGTTCCCTCCAAGCCATTCAACATCCTCGCTTGAAAATATGTCGCTGTTCCTTCACTGCTGCTGAGTCAAAATCTTTGAGTTCCCTCTTTAACGGTATTGTGGATTGACCTACAGCACATGGACTGCAGTGGTTCAAGAAAACTGTTCACCATCAACTTTTCAAGTGAATTTAGGGATGGACAATAAATGCTGGCCCAGCCAGTGACACCCATGTCCTATAAGTGAATAAACAAAAATCACTACCATTGAATCAAGGCTGACAAGTTTGCAAAGAATCATCATCTTCTCCTTGCTTACTTATATTTGCAAACTTTCTAATTGACACATTGATCCTGAATCATACTAAATTAAGAAACTGGCAATAAACAGAAGTCAATTTTATGAGTAGGACTCAGCAAAGCCAGACTGTAGCTTTTGCAAGCTGCTTCTATCTCAAGACAGCCTTGCCACATTATTCCAGGACTCAGATTTTTGTGGAGTCAGACTGAGTTGGGAATCTTTAAAAGTGGCAGGCCATACCTGATTCCAGGGCTCTGACCCAAATTCTCATTTCCTGATTTTTTTTGCCACTGTGAGATAAGGGTATGGGTAGCCAACCCACACACAGTACTCTTGTCCTTGCCACCGTCATTGCAGGATAGATATTTTGAAACTTCACAATTTTGATGAAGTCTGGCTCATATTCTTTTTAGGAAAGGTTGCAATCTCAGGTGGCATCACAGCTATGTTGTAAACCATAGATGATCCATAGCCTCAAAATCAGAGCCAAATGAAATCAGGTATTAAGTATTCCCATTGAAAAGCATTGTCTCCTCACCGTTTCATAAATCAATCATAGACAGAGTATGTCCCATTGTGGGAACATTCAATCTACTTCACAGCATAGACAAATATACACATAGGTTTTAAAAAATTCTTCGAAGAAATATCAGGTAAATTACAAGACAATAAAGGTGTCAATCACAGGAAGCTAGCATCTCCATTCAAGCTACATAAACAAACCTCTGCTGAGGTCTATTAGCTCATATGGAGTTTAGCCAAACATTCATTCTAATACCATCTGGTAAATGTATCAACAAAAGCAAGTTAAGCAGATGGCTAGTCATCCACTTTTGAAAGATGGTTAGAGAGCAAAATAGTCACAAATACAAAACTGCTATCCTGGTAAACAAAGACACACCTTCTAGCCTGCCAGCATCATCATATGCCAGCTTCTGTTGCCACCTTAGGCCTACCTCTGGAAGACCATCCTCCAGCTATTACCAACCATTTTAACATGGAAATATGGAAATTACAGACTTGTGGTAACTATCTCCAGAAAAACCAGAAAGTCTTAGAGAAACCCAGGTCTGGCAGCTTCATTGGAGGAAGTAGATGGAGGAATCTTATAGGGACCTGGCCGACATGGGTTATGGTCGAATTTGTGACAGTGTCACGAGAAGCCCAGTAAAGGTGATGTCAGCAGCAGGTTGTGACATCTTTTGTCCGTGTGCCAGGCATCAAGGTGAGTTTCTTGCTTGGTGTGTTGCCAGTAAAGGGGGATTATTGGTTGTTAACCCACATTATTAATTTATTTGTCCCATTAAAATGCAGCTTCCTATCTTACCAAATGCTCTGATCAAGCCAGCTGTTGAGAATTCTCAACATGGAAGACAGCGTGGGTACCTGAGATAACAAGGTGTAGAGCTGGATGAACACAGCAGGCCAAGTAGCATCAGAGGAGCAGGAAAGCTGACGTTTCGGTTCTAGACCCTTCTTCAGTGGGTATCTGTAGGCTTTAACTCACTGTTGGCTGTGATGAGCCTCCATGCTATTCAGCGCGAAAAAAATGTATTTAAGGGCTTGATCACTGGGCACCAGCCAGATGCACTTATCATCCACAGACATTGTTACCTGAGACTCACCAACCTGCACTGCATGGCACTCCAGCACTAACGATGAAAGGCTGCTGCACAGGTAGGTTGTTCACAGGGATACGCACCCAGCTCCTGGGCTGCGCCAGGTTGCACATCAGAACTGTTGAATTGCTCTCTTAGTGCTGAATTCTCGCAACAGCATAATCAACCTGCATCCTCGCAGCACCAGTGCCTTGCCTTGTCTCATTATGCCATGCTAATTAATGCAATCACATGCAATAAGGAAGAAAATGGCTTCCTCCAAACCTGGAATGAGAGGGGTAAGTGTTTAAACATGTGTCAGAGGAGACAGCAAGTCCCGCTGTTGGAAAGGCCTTTAGAAAGCAACAGCATTACACACATACACATGCACTGTACAGGATTCTGAGCTTGCAGGAGCTCAGATCCCTGCTGATCCTAAGGCACTGGCTCCTTGTGTGCTGTACACCGCCCCAATTCAGACAGTGCTGAGCATTTCATTCTGTCCCACTACATCTTAGTCTTCTCCCAGGTTATGCTGTTGGGTTTGACAGAAGCTCTTTGGCAATGGAGCCTGTTGACCCAGGAGGTTCAGTGGGGCAACTCCGTGGGCTGGTCTGTCTTGACTGCTGAGACACGCTAAAGATCTCCTTTCTAGAAGCAAGTGGACTCTCCTCAGCTTGAACATTCAAGGGTTGAAGGATGGCAGGCAGGATGGAGTTGGAGCACCCATCCATCTCAAGAAGCTGCCAAGAATGAGGAGACTTTTGAGGGCCCTGTGTGTGGTTCCTCCTCCAGCTAAATGCTTCCTGGGATTGAGCTGACTCCCTGTGAGGAAGGGGCATTGGGAATGGATGCTTGGTTCCACATCCCTCTCAGTATCACAACTTTGGTCCTGAGGACTGGTGGCTGGAACAATGGAGTGTTAGTGTGTGAACCAGTCCAGCAACCCCTGAGGGTACTGGTCATGGCTCTCCATGGCAGCCACCAACCTGTCCAGAGAGGCAGTCAGAAGATAGAGTGCTTAGGGCATCTGAATTCCCACAGCATAGCTTTAGTTCTGCAGCCTCTTTGGGATAATGACCATTGCATCCCACATAGCTTTCTATCGCTCCTGTGCATGTGACCAAGTCCCTGACTGGAACTGGTCCAGGTGAGTGAGTAGGCTGTGCAGAGGCCATGCAGGCTGGTGGTGTGGGACGTTTGTGGAAAATGAGAGAAAGTGAATGAAGTTGTTGAAGACAGCAGTGAGAGTGGTAAAGTAAGGGCCTTGCTGGGAAACAACTGCAGAAGCAGTAATGGTGTGAGGGAGAGGGAGCCAAGAGAAGAGTTTGGCACTTACCCTGGTGGAGTGGAGAGGGTCATTGGCCTTCTTGTAGCACCATTGTCCATTCCTCTGGACAGTGGAGATTACATTAGCTCAGGTTACAACTTCTGCCCATGCTGCTAGGGTTCTGCAGTTCTTCCTCCATTGGTTCTCCTCCATTGTACCTTGCCCTCCATCAGAACCTCAAGGTTCATGTTGGGGAAATGAGGCTCCATCATGCCCTTCTTTGATACCTTCAGAATGAATGTTGATCATTGGGCAGGGCAGTTTCAGAATGCCAATGTTTGCCTGGGTGCACAACGGGATTTTAAATGCAGTATAAGGTATATCAGGCTTTCATTGGGGATCAGCTGCGGGTGGTGAGTTGTTCAGGAATGATATATAGAATATGTGCATAGAATTTGATGTAAAGGATACCTTAGGAAGATAGCTAATGGCAGGTTTGGTAAGATACTGTGATATTTCATACAAAGCTTTGTGGTGAAAAACTCCAAAAAACTCACCAACACTGACTCTTAGCCAAAAAATTGTTACATTTACCAGTAAGAGTTAACATTACAAGTCCAATATGACTCTTTTACAACATGAACTTTAACTCTCTCTCTAAACAAATCCTGCCAGACCTGTTGATTTTCTCCAGTAGTTGTATTTTTTTAAATTCCAGCAACAACAGTATTTTCCTTTCATTTTAGTGCCTAATCATGAAGACCTTGGTGATGAATGTTGGGCTGAATGTAGTTTTTTTTTGGCTAAGAGCCAGTCGTGTCAAGTTTCTTGAAGAGTTTTTCTCTGGATCTTACCCAGCTCACCTCGTGAACTACCTATCCCCTCCTATGGCATCCCTCTCATCCAATTCTATCCCCAGTTTACCACATGCACTTCATAGAACAACACATCACTGCTGGGATATCCTAATATTGACTGCCATCCCTGGCATTAACACCATCTTTAAAAGGTCATTTTGTACCCAGACAAGCTCTGTCAATCTGAAGCTGCCCTGCATGGTTCCTGATATTTCCTGAAAGGGGCAGTCAAGGGGGAGTTTAGTCATAGTCACAGAGTCCTACAGAATAGATACAGGTCATTCGGCCCAAACTGTTCCGTGCCGACCAAAATGTCCATCCACGCTAACGCCATTTCTCTGCACTTGGTCCACATCCTGCTAAACTTTTCCTTTCCATGTATGCATTCAAATGCCTTTTAAATGTTGTTAAAGTACCCACCTTAACCACTTCTGCTGGCAGCTCATTCCATTTGTGTACCAGCCTCTTGTGTAAAAAAGTTGCCCCTCAGGTTCCCATGTATTCTTTCTCCTCTTACCTTAAACTGATGCCCTTTACTCCTCAATTTCCCAACTCTGACAAAAAGACTGAGTGCATTCACCCTTATCCACGCCTGTCATGATCTTATACACTTCTGTAAGATTCCTCCTCAGTCCCCTATGCTCTAAAGAAAAAAGGTCCTAACTTGTCCAACCTCTCCCTGTAACTCATTCCCTTGAGTCCTGGCAACATTCTTGTAAATTTCTTCTGCACTCTTTCCTGTTTAATAAACTTCCTTTCTATAGCAAGATGACCAAAACTGAACACAATATTCTAAGTACAGCCAAACCAACATCCTGTATAACTGCAACACAACCTCCTAGCTTATACACTCAATACCCTGACTGGTGAAGGCCAGTGTGCCAAAAGCCTTCTTCACTGCCCTGCCTACCTGTGACTCCACTCTCAGAGAACTTGCACCTGAACTCTAAGGTCCTTCTGTTCCACTACACTCCTCAAGGCCCTAGCATACACCATGAAACTCCCACCTTGATTTAACTTTCCGAAATGCAACACATCACACATTTGTTTGGTTGTCTCCTTCCATTGTGATTGACATTACTCTCTAGCAATAAACTCGACCAACCGATCATTAAACTTGCCTATATTACTTACAGGCCTTGGGGGCGACAGGGTGAAATTGACGGCTAGGCAAAGTGCCAAGGACTAGACTGAATTAGGTGTCCACTTCCCAACAGCAGGACCAGTGGCCAATGCTCCAGCAAAGCTTTGACATTTCCCCGTGTCTAACTGGATTCAGGAGCAACAGCAGGTGACTTTGTGGAAGGATTTTCTTTGCCCCTGACAATAGTAAGGGCCTTGCTGCTCATAGTATTACCTCTAAATTTAAATATTTGCAGAAACACCACGCTCATCTTGGGGCACCCTCTTTCACTTCACGTGTAAAGATAGTTTAAGAGCTTCCTATTGTCCTCCTTTGAGAACCTACCAGACATCCTTACCTGGTAGTGAATGGAATCTCAGACCATAAATTGGCCAATTCAGGCAAAATCACTCTGATGTGACTGTTCTCCACGAAATGCAAAGCTGTGACTGCAATTTAACCCTAATGTCAGTTCCCAACCAAAACCACAAATCCTGCCTCCAAGGTCCAAATCTAAATTATCAAGTGGGAAGGTTACATCTCCTATCTGAAGGCAGCTTTGAACAATGGAATTTACAAATTTGATACAAAGTATGGAATACTATGAACACCATGGAAAAAAAAAGCAAACATTGAAAACCTGAAAAAAAACGCACATAAAATGCCAGAAGTATGAAGCAGGGCCATCAGCATATGAAAAGAGAGAAGGCAGATTAATCTTTGAGTATTTCTTAAAAATATTATTCGGTGACTGCTCAATGAGATATGACCATACAATCAAATTCCTTCAGGCAGAGCTCAATAGATACTTGTTTAGGCTCCTAAGAATCTCTCTATTCTGTTTGTTGAAAGAACTCAACTGTGCCTTCTGTGCCAACCAGGTTAAAAATATCTTGGTGAAATATTTTGTCATCATTGTGAAAGAAGAATAGAAACAAAAGAATTTGCATTTATATGACATCTTTCATGATTTTATAGTATCCCAAAGCCCACCTGGCAACGGAATAAGCATTTTTGAAGTTTTGCAATTTTATTTGAGATATTAATATTGCCCAGGACACTGGAGAGAACCCCTCTATTTTTCATAAAAAATGTAGTCGCCTAGAATCTTTAATGGTTCAGAAAGAGTTATAGAGTCATAGAGTCACACAGCACAAAAACAGACCCTTCGGTCCAACTTGTCCATGCCAATCAAGTTTCCCAAACTAAACTAGTCTTATTTGTCTGCATTTGGCCCCTACCCCTCTAAGCCCATTCTATTCATGTTCCTATCCAAATGTTTCTTAAATGTTGTAACTGTACCTGCATCTACCACTTCTTCTGGCAGTGCATTCCAGAAGGGTCACCAGTCCCAAAATGTTAACTCTGATTTTTTTTTCTTGGAAGCTGCCAGGCCTGCTGAGCTTTTCCAGCAACTTTTGTTCTTGCTCCTGATTTACAGCATCTGCGGTTCTTTCAGTTTTTATTTAGCACGTGCAAACCACCCTCTGTGTGAAAAAGTTGCCAGTCAGGTCCCTTTTAAATTTTCCTCCTTTTAGCTTACAATTATGCAGTCTAACTTTTGATATCTCCAACTCTAGGGAAAAGACCTTTGCTATTCACCTTATCTATGCCCCTCATGATTTTATAAACCTCTATAAAGTCACCTCTCAACCTCCCATGCTCCAGTGAAAAAATCTCAGCCTATTCAGCTTCTCCCTACAACTTAAATGCTCCATTGCCAGAAACATCTGGTAAATCTTTTCTGAACCATCTCCAGATTGCTAATGCCTTTCTAAAGCAGGGCGACCAGAACTGCACACAGTACTCCACAAGTGGTTTCACTAAGGCCTTGTACATCCACAACATGATGTCCCAATTCCTATACTCAGTGGTCACAGCAATGAAAGCAAGCATGCCAAATGCCTTCTTCACCACCCTGTCAACCTGTGATGCCATTTTCAAGGAACTATGCGCCTGAACCCCTAGGTATCTCTATTTGACAACACTAACCAGGTCTGTACCACTAACTGTATTTGTCTTATCAAAATGCAATATCTAGCATTTATCCAAATTAAACTCCACATCACTCTATCTCCTAGCATCAAACAATTCTGTATCCAATTGGCAAACCGTCCCTGAATCCTATGTGATCTAACTTTACTAATCATCCTACCATGCAGAACATTATCAATGGCTTCGCTAAAATCCACATAGACGAGGTTTACTCTTTGCCCTCATCTTTTTGGTCACGTCCTCAAAAAATTCAATCAAGTTTGTGAGACACAATTTCCCATGCACAAAGTCATGCTGACTATCTCTAATCAGTCCTTGCCTCTCCAAAAACATGTAAATCCTATCTTTTAGAATCCTCTAACATCTGACACACCACTGATGTCAAACTCACCAGTCTACAGTTCCCAGACTCGTCTTTATGGACTTCCTCAAATAGAGGCACAATATTAGCTAATCTCCCGCCCTCTGGCATCTCACCCATGGCTGTAAATGATCAGATATCTCTGCTAGGAACTTGGCAATTTCTTCCATACATTCCCATAATATCCTGAGATTGACTTGATCTGGGCTGAGAGGTTTATCCACCTTTATGTTTTTTGAGACCTCCATCACCTTCTCTTCTACAATGTGGACTGTTTCCAAGGTATCAATATTTATTTCCCTGAGTCCCCTAGCCTCTGTTTCTTTCTCCACAGTAAATGCTGATGTAAAATATTTCTTTAGTATCTCTCTCATTTTCTGTGGTTCCACACATAGATGACCTTGTCGGTCTTTAAGGGGCCCTCTTCTCGCCCTAGTTGTTCTTTTGTTTGTAATGTACTTGTAGCAACACTTCAGATTCTCCTTAACCGTACCTGCCAAGGCTATCTCATATCCTCGTATTGCCCTTCCTGATTTCCCTCTTAAGAATGCCCCTACATCCCTTATGCTCTTCCAAAGATTCACTTGATCCCAGTTGTCTATAACTAACATATGCCTCCTTCTTATCCTTGACCACAGTCTCAATATCTTTATTCATCCATTCTTCTCTACTCTTACCAGCCTTACTCCCTTCACTCTAACACGAACATGCTGCCTCTGAGCTCTTGAATCTCACTGTTGAAAGCCTCCCACTTGCCAATCGTCCCAAAAACTGTGATCGGTCTACCGCAAGTTCCTATTGCATACCTTCAAAATTGGCCTTACTCAAACTAAGAGATTTAATTTTAATGTCTTTTCTAAGTAACTGTACCTCAGGCAATGCAGTTCTCCCTCCCAGTACACTGTACACTAAAATCGGGATTGAACACTCAAGCTCCTGACTCAGGGCAATAATGCCAGCAATGAAGCTAAAGACCTCAAAATTTACAAAGGGGAGAAGTATGAACAGAGATGGGGAGAGATGCTGTTGTTTTGGCTGTATGCTGTGCAGTTTTAATGTCACAGTATGTAGCTGTCTTCTCAGGAAATTTCAGAACTCAAATTGGTTTGGCTTCTGACAGAGGAGGCTAGTTCAGTACAATTTGCATGGACTCAATACGGTATCTGTTCAAATTATTCTGTCTCTTGGGAGGCGATTAAAAATTTTATCATCCTACCTCACAAAATTCAAACCCACCCATTTTGGTGGCCCAACCACCTAGTGGTGGTTTTGAATTATAAAAAGAATTGGTCTGTTCAAGTTTGCCACCTCTGTTGGCTGCACAGTGGGTTTGCAATGCAGAGCGATGTCAAAAATGTGGGTTCATTTCTGCACTGGTTGAGGTTGCCATGAACTTCTTTTTTCAACCTCTCCCTTTGCCTGAGGCATGGTGACGTTCTGGTTAAACCACCACCAGTTGTCTCCCTCTAATGAGACAGCAGCTCTATGGTCCTTTGGGGCTATTGGTAACTTTACCTTACTTTTCCATCTTTATCTGCCAGTCTAGCATAGGGGTACCGCACTCCTCAGGCTTGGGATGTATCAACTCATGTGAGATTGCTACTATGAGAGAAGATGGTAGGTCTATCCTTAAAGGCTGAACAGTTGAAACTAAGGGAAAAAACTTCCAATACCCAGAATGATGTGGTGGCAGTTAAAAACTTGAGAAAAATCATATCAATGTCAAGTGAGGTCCAACTCAATTTTGAGTCCAAAAAGTCACACCTTCTAAACAAGTCCTGGATTTGAGATGAGATTGTTGCTAGTGACCGGTAAGAGGCCTACTCACACGGATTATTGCTCATTATCACCCTCACTGTTACCTAACGTATCCCAGCAAGGGATCTCACCTTTGTTCCCCTCCACCCACAAATCAACGAATACCAGTCACGTTTGAACATCGAGCAGTTTTTCCGCCGCCTTCGCCTCCACGCTTACTTCTTTAACCGGGAGCCCAACCCTTCCTCCACTGACGCCTTCACCCACCTTCAACCCAAGTCCTCTTCCTGGACACCACCCCCAAGCCTCCTACCCTCCCTCAACCTCTTCATCTCTAACTGCCGTCGAGACAACAACCGCCTCAACCTCTCCACCCCTCTCACCCACTCCAACCTCTCCCCCGCAGAACGGGCAGCCCTCTGCTCCCTCCGATCCAACCCCAACCTCAGCATCAAACCTGCAGACAAGGGAGGCGCAGTTGTAGTATGGCGCACTGACCTCTACATCGCCGAGGCCAAACGCCAACTCTCCGACACCTCCTCCTACCGCCCCCTTGATCATGGCCCCACTCCCGAACACGAAACCATCAACTCCAACACCATCCATGACCTCATCACTTAGGAGACCTCCCACCCACAGCCTCCAACCTCATTGTTCCCCAAACCCGCACGGCCCGTTTCTATCTCCTTCCCAAAATCCACAAACCTGCCTGCCCTGGTCGACCCATTGTCTCAGCCTGTTCCTGTCCCACCGAACTCATCTCCACCTATCTGGACTCCATTTTCTCCCCTTTGGTCCAGGAACTCCCTACCTACGTCCGTGACACCACCCACGCCCTCCACCTCCTCCAGAACTTCCAATTCCCTGGCCCCCAACACCTCATTTTCACCAAAAATGTCCAGTCCCTATACACCTGTATTCCTCATGCAGATGGCCTCAAGGCCCTCCGCTTCTTCCTGTCCTGCAGGCCCGACCAGTCCCCCTCCACCGACACCCTCATCCGCCTAGCCAAACTCGTCCTCACCCTCAACAACTTCTCTTTCGATTCCTCCCACTTCCTACAGACAAAGGGGGTGGCCATGGGTACCCGCATGGGCCCAAGCTATGCCTGCTTCCTTGTAGGTTACGTGGAACAGTCCCTCTTCCGCACCTACACAGGCCCTAAACCCCACCTCTTCCTCCGTTACATTGATGACTGTATTGGCACGCCCCTTGCTCCCCAGAGGAGCTCGAACAGTGCATCCACTTCACCAACACCTTCCACCCCAACCTCAAGTTCACCTGGGCCATCTCCAACACATCCCTCACCTTCCTAGACCTCTCTGTCTCCATCTCAGGCAACCAGCTTGTAACTGATGTCCATTTCAAGCCCACTGACTCCCACAGCTACCTAGAATACACCTGCTCCCACCCACTTCCTGCAAAAATTCCATCCCCAATTCCCAATTCCTCCGCCTCCGCTGCATCTGCTCCCAGGATGAGGCATTCCACTCCCGCACATCCCAGATGCCCACGTTCTTCAAGGACCGCAACTTTCCCCCCGCAGTGGTCCAGAACTCCCTTGAGCGCATCTCCCGCATTTCCCGCAACACATCCCTCACACCCTGCCCCCACCACAACCGCCCCCAGAGGATCCCCCTTGTTCTCACACACTGCCCCACCAACCTCCGGATACAACGCATCATCCTCCGACACTTCCGCCATCTACAATCCGACCCCCACCACCCAAGCTATTTTTAAATCCCCACCCCTGTCTGCCTTCCGGGGAGACCACTCTCTTCACGGCTCCCTTGTCCACTCCACACTCCGCTCCAACCCCACCACACCCGGCACCTTCCCCTGCAACCGCAGGAAGTGCTACAGTTGCCCTCACACCTCCTCCCTCACCCCTATCCCAGGCCCCAAAATGACCTTCCATATCAAGCAGATGTTCACCTGCACATCTGCTAATGTGGTATATTGTATCCATTGTACCTGGTGTGGCTTCCTCTACATTGGGGAAACCAAGCGGAGGCTTGGGGACCACTTTGCAAAACACCTCCGCTCGATTCGCAACAAACAGCTGCACCTCCCAGTCGTGAACCATTTCAGCTCCTCCTCCCATTCCTCAGACGACATGTCCATCATGGGCCTCCTGCAGTGCCACAATGATGCCACCCGAAGGTTGCAAGAACAGCAACTCATATTCTGCTTGGGAACCCTGCAGCCCAATGGTATCAATGTGGACTTCACAAGCTTCAAAATATCCCCTTCCCCCACCGCATCCCAAAACCAGCCCAGCTCGTCCCCTCCCCCCACTACATCCCAAAACCAGCCCAGCCTGTCTCCGCTTCCCTAACCTGTTCTTCCTCTCACCCATCCCTTCCTCCCACCTCAAGCCGCTCCTCCATTTCCTACCTACCACCTCATCCCGCCTCCTTGACCTGTCCATCTTCCCTGGACTGACCTACCCCATCCCTACCTCCTCACCTATACTCTCCTCTCTACCTATCTTGTTTTCTCTCCATCTTCAGTCCGCCTCCCCCTCTCTCCCTCTCCCTATTTATTCCAGTTCCCTCTCCCCATCCCCCTCCCTGATGAAGGGTCTAGGCCCAAAATGTCAGCTTTTGTGCTCTTGAGATGCTGCTTGCTGTATTCATCCAGCTCCACACTTTGTTATCTTGCATCCCAGTAATGTGCACTTTTCTATTCTCCCACCTGCTGGAGAGAATCTAACCGTCAAGAATTGCCCGCATGGAATTCAGAGTGGACACCCAGCAACTCCAGCTCGTCTCTTGCTCCTCCAGATCTCCATGTTGGACATACAGCACCAACATCTCAGGGCATGGGCAGCCATTGTGTGCACCCAATGCCCACAGACACTGGCATCTGACATGTACCAACCTCTTCATATCAAAATCCTGCATGATTTGCAGTAGACTCCTGCACATCAATGCTGACTTTAGAGCAAACCAGCTCATGAACTGGACCAGGCTGCAGCTCAGGGATCTTCATTTGCTCTCTTAGCACTCACTCACTTTGAGCCGATTTGAATGCTCACAACATCTCTGCTTTGCCTTGCCTTTGGCAGTTTGCTCCTTCAACAAGTGCTAAAAAGGTCCCAGTACTACTGTCTAGAAGGAGATGCCATCATTTTAGGAAAAGAGGTCACAGATTTAACACAGAGATGAAGGCAAATTATTTCTCCAAAGGATCTTGAATCTGTGGAATTCACAATCCCAGAGTAAATGGATGCCGGGACATTGAGTAAGGTAAAAGAGAAAATAGACTGACTCCTAATTGGTGATGGATTAAAGGGTCATGGAAAGTAGACCGGAAGTGGAGTTGAGGCCTAGATGAGATCAGCCATGACTGTACTGAATGGTGGAAGAGGCTGGAGGGGCTTAATTGCTTACTCCTGCTCCACGCTCTTATATTCTTATGTTCCATTGCCACTTAGCACCGTCACAAAACTACACAGCTTGTCATTGCTGTCAGCAGCCATCAGTCAAGGGAGCAGACATGTTCCTGTACAGCACTGTCATATGTCAATCACACATCAAGTGGCCCTACATGTTCGGCAAATGCATTACATTATCTTCAAGCAAATGGTCATGCCTCAACATCTAAGGAGATTAGTCCTCTATCAAGTGAAAGGGACACCTTTCAGTCAGGAACTCCTGGCACAGTAAGTCAAAAACAACCTTCAACATCAGTCCAGGCTTGAGCATGGTCAGTGATCTGTTTCGAACAGGCAGGATCAGCATCATCTCCTGGTAGGGGGTGAGGAGCTGAACGCTGGGCATTCTATCACGCAGCTTTTCTCTTTCTGCCCTATTATGGGCTGTTTTTTTTCTTGGAATGAGAGAAAGGAAGGGATTAGGCGAGATAGAAGTGGGTGGCACAACTGTTAGTACTGGCCCGGGTGGGTGTGGTAGCATCAGTGGAAGGTGGCGTCCTGAATGAGTTACAGCAGACAGGACATGCAGGATTAATCGAGACGGGGTTTGTAGGATCAGAGTGAGTGAGAGGAGATGTTGCCTGCAATAGTGAGAGTGTTCGAGGTGAGCCTTATTGGGAGGTAGGTAAAGCAGCTGACGTAGAGTGAGTACAAGGTAGCAGAGAGTAAATATTTACACTTAACATGGCAAAGCAGAGATGGTCGGTAACCTTCCTACGTTTCTAGGGATCCTCCAGACAGTTCAGTCCGCACTAACTGAGTGGCAACCTTAGACAAGGCTGGCAATGATTGGTGTTGTGGCCTCTTCTGCAACTCGTGGGCAAGGAGTACTGCTCTCTCCTATACCACCCTGTGCACCAGGACCTCAAGGTCTTTGTCTGGAATGTGTGGTGCCACTTTCTTCTTAGCCACCAGGCCCAGGACAAATGTTTCATACTGTGCAGGGCACCTCTGGTCTGACAGGGTACATATTGATTTTTAAAGACAACATTTGTGCCAGGAATCCTGAAATACCTGGCAACTGTGGGTAGTTCTACTGTTGGTGTTGAAGAATCTGGCTGGCATCAGGTGCCCAAGATGCCATAGGGGTGTGGTACCTAGTTAATGAAATGAATTTGAGACTATAGTGTGAGAAATGATGTTGGGCCCTCATAGGAAGAAGCCCTTTATGAACCTCGAAGAAAATGACACTTAGCCAATTTGGCCCAAAGCCTTTTCTAAAGTTATCCACCAGTATGCCATTATTCCTCTGACAGAAGTTTGGTGAAAACCTCAAGGAATTTTAAGGTCATATTGTAAACATACACGGCATGGTATTAACAAATCATGGAAACCATTTGCTAAAGTAATCATCAGGTCAATTCTTCATTCAATATTACACGTTAAGTGAGCCTGATTCAATGCATCCAGATACCAGGAAATTCCAGAAGTATTTGAAGACATGAATGTTATTTAACATTTGTTATGGGCCTAGAATAGCCTGGCAAGTTGACAAGGCCAGCTCATTCTTAAGTCATTTGAAAATGTAGCAGCATTTTCAAAATAAAATCATTATTCACAAGAAGAATAGTTGATTGAAATTAAGAGGAAATGTTCAAGTGAAATGAATATGTGCATCAGGGGCAATGCAGGCAATTATCTTAAACTGTGTTTATTGAATGCTACATCAGCTAGCCACAGCTTACAGTGTTATTGTATAATAGCATGCTGGTTATTAATTGTTTACTGATTTTCCTCTTATTGATAATTCTACGAGACAGTATAAAATATTAGCAGTTAAAGTCAACACACTATTGAGTATGGGAACTATGAGAATCAATAGTTCATCTCCTTGTTATAATCCTTAAAAAGCAAAGACCTGCCAATATTAAGGGTGCATTTACTCTGCAGCTAGTGATCAGTGAATGGAAACTAGCCAGACAAACTATCTAAAGGTTTATTGTTCGTTACTTGGCTGGAACTCCAACCTGCTCAGGAGCAAACCCTCTACATGTATGGAGAGGGCTATACCAAAAATTGAAATACTCAGCAAGTAGGGACGGGAAATTCACTCTTTATAAATATTTTAATTAAGGCCAGGCTGGTTATACTACCCAGAAATACTAAGACTGAATTTAAACTCTATTCAATGTTATTCCAAAGCTATGTGAGATTGCTGCCAACAGAGTCACTTACTTCACCTTCCTCTGGAATCAGGTCAAGTATTCACTCTGGGTTAATATTACATGTTCAGCATTGGTGTAAAGTATCAATCATTTCAGTCTGGCACTGAACGTGCAGCATATGCGCATGCAAATAATTCAACAGCTGGAAGGTCGCAAGCGCACAGTTATCAAAATACAATCACCTTCTTTTCTTTCCTCTATTACACTTCAGGTACGGACAGAGATTTAGGCAGGCAAAAATGGTCATCATCATATATATAGTTTGGTATTCTATTACCAGGCTTCACAGATTTTCATCTCAGTTTCAGTTGTTAATATTTCTCACCTCTTGAGTGGAAATTTCTCACCTCTTGAGAGGCACAGATCTGGTGCAACACATTGATCAAACAGATGCTGGTTCCATTTACAACATAAATTCAGATCCATTGAAACTTCAGTAATCTAACTATATAACAATGGAAATGCTACAATGCAGGTATTTCAGATTGCAAATTGTTTAATGCAATGAGGGAAAATAAAGCAATAACATTTTTGACGTTGTCAGCATTTTCATATCAATCAGGCACTTTGGTTTTTTCATTGCTTTTCAATTTATGCTGCAGTGTGCATTATTTAAACAATGTGCAGTGCTTTCATATCTATTATGGTTTAGTGCTCTTGACTTATAATGTGGCTGGTCCCTGTAGACATTTTCACCAGCTGTCATCGCAGTATGCATAATTCAGAATTTCAAAAAAAATTAAGATAATCAGTTCTTTCTATCGGTGAGTTTATTTACTTCTGTGCTATTTTCAGAGCACATTAATAAGTGTGCTTGAACTTCTATTTTCACACTAACATTGACATTTTAAATAAGGAGATTAATGTCTGTATTAAAATAACACAGAGAACCATTTATGCTTGAAGCTCATCAACCGCACTAGAAACAACATATAGAAGTAATTAAATTCATTTTTCTGAAACCTTCAATTTTATCCCACTGAGCAGAAAGCACTTGGCACAGGTTTATGTTACCCAAGAGCCATTTTAGAACCTAATCCAGTCACATTATGCCAAAAAGGCAAATCCACAGAAGAAAAGGAGTGTTTCTGATTTTTTTTCAGCAAAATTTCAATAAATCTACACAGTTAATTTTGTAATCATTCACAGTATAAAACTCATCTACCCATTGGTTGTGCTTAATGTTCGTATGGAGTAGAAAATATCCATAAAGAATGAAGCATGCTGCTTAGCTCAAATGTCATCTGAATGGAAACCAAATGAATGACAGACCAGTATCTGTTTGGTGTAATACTACATTGGTGAGCTCTTTGTTGCCATTTAAGCTTTCCCTCAACATCTCTTGCTCAGGATCAAGACAAAATACACAGGGGTGCATTGGCAAGGTTATCACCTCCACCCTCACCAGCTGACACAACTACAGCAAGAAGTCTGGCCCACAGCTATAACATACTGTGGGCAGACAAAAGTGGGATTTCTGTCCCTCAATGGCAAGAGGTAATACCACTGAGAGCTCCCTTCCAAATAAGCAGGCTGGAAGCTATAATAATTCCAACATCAGCAGAATTCTGCAGTGGGTGTTGCTGGGCCTGTGAGCAAACCCTATGAAGAACATTGATGTTGGCTTGGCCCATGTAAGTCACTGACCCTTCTTTAGGGCAGGAACATATCAGGCAGCCTGGAAAAGCAGGTGAGGATGGATTTGGACAACTGGGGAGGAACAAAAATTGGGGAGGTTTGTTTAACATCTTCGGGGTTGCGAGAGGTGTCCTAACGCTCACAGGTTTTCCTCCCAAAGATATCATACCTTTCCTTCCTGTCTTTGAATGCTTTAAATAAAAATGCCTTTCTCCCCTGCCTGACTACTTGCCAATGCCAACTGTATCATGGTGAGGGTAACATAATATTTGGGTCAACTGACTCAAAAACATGTTCAATTGGTGTTCAACATGTATTTTAAAAAATGGCTGCCAATTTAGGCACTCATTCACCCATGGGAGATAAATCATGGGAGGTCAATGCAGTTTTAATTTTGCATTATCTCTCGAAACTTGTGTACCCTACCCACATCGATAAACATACTTAGTTAGAGATGAGGGGTGGGGTGGGGAAATGTAAAATTCTGTCAGCAGTCTTGTTAACAAAATCATTCTGAAAATCACATCTAAGTTAATGTAATAATATGCAAATAAAAATCAGCACGATATAAAATGTCAGAGGCCTATGTGTGCTGTTAACCTTAACCTGACCATTTTTGAAAGGAGCTGCTAGATCAATGCAGACAGTTGAATGTATTTCCAAGAATTTATTATGATTCTCAAGCAAACCAACATAACAAAGTCACAGCAAATTCGATGTCTGAGTTGTACAAATCTTCACAGTGTTCTGAAATTATAAACATGAATTTCAATCATCTTTCTCAATATCAATGCTGGGTTATTTGAACTATCGGATCACTGCTGATAACTGGTTTGAGTGGGCAGGCTAGCCTTTGCTTATTTAAATTGAACCAGTGAACAAAACTAGAAAAAGGAATAAATGCATTTGGAATAGGGCAATTTAATTGATACAGAAGTTCTTAAGATTCAGTTTCACAAAATATTAAAAACAGTAACTCAAAGAAGGCTATATAGAACTGAAGCTGAATTTTCCTGAAGTCAGAGGAGGTTTGCAGCTTAGCCAAAATGGCACTTTGGCTATTATTTGAGGAAGGCTACCCAAACCTGGCATCTGCTATTTTCACCAGCAATGGCACTTCAAATTGAGATAGATTCTTCAAAAAGGATCCACCACGTGGTGGAAATTCAATACATGACTTGTTGGCTACTGGCGATCTTCCATACCTTTTAGAACAGGCCCAGGGTTACATTTGAGTAAGGCAAGTGCCCTTTAGGAAGGTTAAGTGTCATTTGGGATTGTCAAAAGTAGACCTTAATGTGCTTAAAATCTAGAACAACTCGTTAGGACTAAGAAACTGCCAGTGTATTTAAATCTGAAGGCCATTTTCTAAAGAAAATTCCAACATAAAAGAGATGAGAGCTTGTTTTTTTTTATCTGTTTGTTGATAAAAGCCTGAAAGCTGTCATTATACTCAATCCTGGACTCAATATTGAAATCCACAATTTCAGAACCTGACAACATAATGCCTGTCTAGTGACTATTTTATGTTCTTCAACCACTTCCTGTATTCTTCCGGGACTTATCTTTTGCTGTTCGCAGAGAGAACCCTTTTTGTCCTTTCACACCTGCATTTGAGCCGATTTTACATCTCTATTTCCCTTTCACAACAATTAACAGTGCTCTGGGTTTTGCACCTAGCCTCCACACTATTTGTTCCCCTCACTCCTGTTTCACCACAGTGAAAAACACTATTTGCCTATCTGTTTCAGATTTGGAGTCTTACTGGACGCAAAACGTTAACTCTTACACCTCCACAGATCCTGCTAGATCTGCTGACTCTCTCTAGAATTTAATGTTTTTGTTTTACCATGGCTCCAGTTATCACAACAGAAGCTTATAACTACTTTTCTGTACAATTAGGTGTCCTGTTTCTATTTTAAGTTCCTATAAACCAATAGATAGGAGCAGGTGCAAAGACTTATACTTTGAAAATCAATGTTTTTCAAAATAACAAGAGCTGTTGGTTGGTTTAAATCACAACATAAAGCATGGTAGCAAAGACTGACACAATATTTTTTTGCATTATGGCACTCCTGAAAATTGGAAGAACTACAACACATAACACCAGTTAAATGATGCTGGCCAATGTAAGGTTCAACTTATCTCTGCAGGACAGATCCCAATAATGAATCACACATTAGAATAACATCTACGTTACAATGTCATGGTCACTCTACAAAGCAGGTATCATTTAGGATTTACAAAATAATGTGCAGAAAGAAATAAAATATTTCTGGAGTTCTCAAAAATCAGCACCCCTACCTGAGAAGAAGTAAGGGTGCATTTTCTGACAAAGGTCTTCCTGACTCACCAAATGACCAAACAAAAAATGGTGTAGCATTCAGAATGCAGAGGAAAATTGTTTTTCCAATAAAAATAAAGGTTCAATGATTCATGGTGGGATTTACGCCTCCATTGGGAGCTCAAAATCTAGGTCACGGTGTCTATTTTGTGGACACTATAAATTATCATGGGGTCCAAATTCTCATCCAGGAATCTTGCGCAAATTTCTGCTGTAGAATGCACTGAATGCTTTTTGCCAAACTTTCTCAGATAATGCTCTATTTTGGAAAGAAAACTGGGTGATAGGTGAGACTGTAAAAGAGAATGGCTGCAGGAGACAGGAGGAGAGAGGGTGGGAGAGAGGGAGGCTGCAAGATACTGGGAAAGAGGTAGACTGTGTGGAAGGACAAGGACACCACAAGGGTGAGAAAACATTTTTAAACTCATCAACAAAGGAATACTTTGCTAATTAACAGCCTGGAAAATCTGAAATCACTCTCATAATGAGTGTTCCTTGTAAATGAACCTGGAGTATCTGCCTTAAGGTTTCATATCTCCAGGAGTTACTGTATCGGGAAAATGCAATGTATACTATTGAATGAGCACAGTGTCAATTATTAAACGTAAATTTGAGTCTGAGATCTGGGATGCAGCAGAAAGGGTAGCAATTGCCAGCTTCAATTTTCCAGATGTGGGTACATGCAATGAAAACACATTTGATGTAACCTCATCAGTCCCTTGAAAGCATGCTTAGGGTAACAATTTTTTTTTCTCTGTATAGAAAAGTGCATCAGTTATTTTGTGGCAAGAAAACGCTTTTGTTGCAAATGTATGCCTATTATCATGTGCCTAGGAAATTAATGTTTCCTTGTGGCTTTAGATTTGACAGAGAACTGATGATTGATATCGATTAAATTCTTCTGTGACAGTGCAAGTAGTCCATATGTCAACACAAACAGACAATGTATTGATATGATGTGACTGCATCACTTAATAAATGAATTATTGAAAATGAAAGAGAAGCCACTGAATGCAAGAAATACGCCCCAAAACAAAAAAACCTCCAAAAAATTACAAGAGGACTTGAATATAACAATTATTTTATGTCCTGGACCTAGTGGAAGTTTTTGCTCAATACTGACCCATAGAATCAAATCTAAATACTTTGAGTTATCTGGTTGCCCATAATGAATACTTGGAATAAAATGGTTTCTTTGTCAAATGTCATTTGAATTAAAAGGAAAGTTGCAATTTAAGATTAAAAAGCATGTAATTGATTTATGTAAGAGCTATGTGGTCATAATAGATTTTCAAAAAATTATTTGAGTCTCTACATTCACTTTGCATCAACTCAGAATGCTCCCAGTGATCTTTTTATGCTCAGCTGGATCCTGATGTGTTTCCTCAATTTAATATTTGGTCAGATCCCAATTACTTAACTGTTATCTTCTGTTACGGTTATACGCCAATCTAGCACTTTGTAAAAATAGTTTTCCATTAATACTAATATAGATGAATAATTCCAGCACTAATACTTTTCATTTGCTTTGCCACTTGAAATGGGACTATTGACCTTGTCTACATGTCATGAATTGTAATATATCAGTCATATTCTTTTAATTACTTTTTAAAATGATTCCTTGCAAGGATTACACATCCAATATGACTATTATAAGCATCGCCAGTTAGTGGCTCATTCAATTCAATCCTTTCAAATAAATTTTTACTGAAACCCATTCATGGCTAACATGTAGTTGTCTCAAATAATGGTGGCTTCTAAAATATAATTAACGGAAGCTAGAAATGTCAAGCAGAGTAGCCAGTAGGAACAAAGATTGAAGTAGTTATAATGAGCACGCATGTAACCTTTTCTTTCTGACAGATTGACCTGTCGTGTATTTCCAGCTTCTTCTGGAGTTAATCCAATCTTCCAGCATTTAGAAGCTGATTTCTGAATGCATTTAGACTGAACACTCACTAGTTAAATGAGAATAACTGCAACCGCAGTACAATATATAATGCTTCAAGTCTTTAACGTGGCCTTAACTCCTTTAATTCCTTTGCCTTCAAATTTATTATTTGTTATTAGAACTTCAAGTTGCATTTCAACATTAGGAGGAATTAAAACCAATCTGAATTTATTTTATATTATCTTAAGTAACAATCTGAATGCTATGTTTTAGCAGCATGCTTTACCTCAAGGCTGGTACATGGAACTCCAAAAACATAGGCAAAATGCTCAAAGGTTAGTGAAATAATGACGAATCATGCAGATGAAGACACAATTCTATAGTGATAGAATATTTTAAACCTTTTAAACCATTTAAGAAAAATGATAAAACAGGCATGATGTCAACTCTGAAATGTCATGGCAACAAAAGCAGTGCTAGACCAGCTGGACACTGAGAATTGCTGTTCTCCTGCATTGGTTTTTGAGTAGGCTATTCTGAGTTACTGGATCCATTTTGATAGCTTGCGAATCATTAAAATATTCTGGTAAAAATTAATCAAAATACGGTCAAAGTTTATTCAACTGCCTGCCACCTGCAAGGAGACGTGACAGCGTCCAATTGTTGATGGGAGATGAGCAACAACTGAGCAGCATAAACTGCAAAATGACTAACTATTCAAACTGTAACTCCACTAATACTGAGGCTTTTTTTTTCTGAATTGTAACTGTTTTCTACATGTCATCATAGACTGGGTAATGGTCAATTCAGATCAAATACCATTTTACTACAGACTGAACTCCCAAAAATACAACTATTTCTAAGGGAAGTAATGTTCTTCATCGCATCATCTCACTTGTAATCTCACATTTAGTTTGGAATACACTGAGAATTTTACATGCCAAACTAACTTAATATTTTATTCAATCTTCAGTGCTATAGCCCATTGTGTCTTTTCCACCATTCAATGAGATCATAGCTGATCTAATGATTCTCAGCTCCACTTTCCTTCTGTATAGTCGTAACACTCGACTTCCTTACTGATTAAAGAATTGTTTATTTAAGCTTTGAATACATTTAACAACCCAACCTTGACAGCCACCTGCAATGAAGCATTCCACAGAAATACCACCCTGTGAGAGAACAAAATCCTTGTCATTTCTGCTTTAAATGGTGACCTTTTACTCTGAAATTATGTGATCTATTTTTAGACTTGCCTAGAAGGGGAAACAATATTTCCACAGCTACCTTGTCATTCCACCTAAGCATCTTATAGATTTCAATAAAGTCTCCTCTCATTCTTCTGAACTCTAATATGTACAAGTCTAATCTACTTAACTTCCCCTCATAAGAAAATTCCTCCATTCCTGAAATCAACCCAGCAAACCTTTCCTAAACTGCCCCAAAATCAGTCTTTCTTTAAGAGGACCAAAACTATTCACAGTATTCCAGGGGTGATCAGACCAGAATCTTATGTAGCAAGATGTCCCTATTTTATTTACTTCAATTCCTTTTCAATAAAGGCCAACAATCCAGTTGCCTTTTTTTTAACTCTTTCAACTTGGATGCTAGTTTTTTGTGATTCAAATATGACAACCCTAAATCTCTCTAGTGTTGCAACTTTCTGTAGGCTTTCCCCATTTATTCAACTCATTCATCTAATATTCTTTTTTATTCTCCCTATCAAAAAATGTAATGTCACATTTTCCCACATGATATTCCATCTGCAAAGCTTTTGTCTCCTAACTTATCGTGCCGATAGCCCTCTCTGGACACTTTGTGTCTACTTCATCACTTGCCCTCACAATCTAGTTTTGTGTTATTGGAAAGTTGGGCTTTAGTATATTCACTCCACTCATTCAAGTCATTAACATATATTCTAAACAACTGCAGCCCCAACACTGACTTTTGTACCACACCATGAGCTACAGGTTGCCGTCCTGAAAATAACTCCCTTAACCAAACTCGCTGACTTCTATTAGTTGGCCAATCTCCCATCCACATTGAAATATTACGCCCAATACCATGAGATCTTAGAGGCAGTAAGGACCGCAGATGCTGGAAGCTAGAGTCAATAAATGTGGAGCTGGAAAAGCACAGCTGGCGAGACAGAATCAGAGGAGCAAGAAGTCATTTCAGGCAGAAATCTTTCATCAGGACTGGGGAAGGGTAAGGGAGCCCAAAAATAAGTAGAAGGAGGGGGTGTGGAGCATGGGGACAAGTAAGTGGGATGATGATATGTGGATGCAGGTAGGGAGATATTGTGATTGGTCAACAGGAAGGGTGGAGTGGATAAGTGAGCAGGAAGATAGACAGGTTTGGTCAGGCAGGGACTCATGGACATGGGATAAGGCTGGGAGTGGAGGGATTTTGAAGCTGGTGAACTCAATATTGAGGCTAATGCATGGGATCTTATATTAAGTAGCCTTATATGGTGTATCATATTGAATGCCTTTTGGAGATCCAAATATATTCCATCCCCTTTATAATCCTGTTTGTGACCTCCTCAAAGAATTGTACTAAATTTGTCAGCCAAGCTGGCTCTGCTTGATTATTTCTAATAGATATATTTCTAAGTGCTCTACTATCCCATTGTTTACAATGGATTAATTTTCCTAATGATAGAAACTGGCCTCTAATTACCTGCTTTCTTCTCCATCACTTTTTGGTTATGGATGTTACCTTGACAGATTTCCAATCCCTAGAATGGCTCTAGAATCAAAAGATTTTTGGAAGGTTATTGCCAGTGCGACCACCATCTCTGTAGCATCTTCCTTTGAGGTCCAAAGATGGAGCTCATTATATCCAAGGGAATTATTGGCTTTTAGTCCCATTAGTTTCCCTAATAATTATTTTCAGATAGCAATGGTGTTTATTCTTCCCTTTCCTCTAATTTTCGAGTATTTAGCATTTTTGAAACAAAAAGTTATGCTGCAGCTGTACAAAACTCTGGTGCGGCCGCACTTGGAGTATTGTGTACAGTTCTGGTCACCGCATTATAAGAAGGATGTGGAAGCTTTGGAAAGGGTGCAGAGGAGATTTACTAGGATGTTGCCTGGTATGGAGGGAAGGTCTTACAAGGAAAGGCTGAGGGACTTGAGGCTGTTTTTGTTAGAGAGAAGAAGGTTGAGAGGTGACTTAATTGAGACATAAAATAATCAGAGGGTTAGATAGAGTGGATAGGGAGAGCCGTTTTCCTAGAATGGTGACTGCGAGGACGAGGGGGCATAGCTTTAAATTGAGGGGTGAAAGATATAGGACAGATGTCAGAGGTAGTTTCTTTATTCAGAGAGTAGTAAGGGAATGGAACGCTTTGCCTGCAACGGTAGTAGATTCGCCAACTTTAGGTGCATTTAAGTCGTCATTGGATAAGCATATGGATGTACATGGAATTGTGTAGGTTAGATGGGCTTCAGATTGCTATGACAGGTCGGCACAACATCGAGGACCGAAGGGCCCGTACTGTGCTGTAATGTTCTATGTTCCATGTTCTATGAAAAACAGTAATTGCTAGAAAAGCTCAGCAGCTCCGGCAGCATCTATGAGGAGATATTAGAGTTAACTTTATGGCTTGAGGCACTCAACCCAAAACGTTAACTCTGATTTCTCTCCAAAGATTCTGCCAGGCTTGCTGTACTTTGTAGCAATTTCTGATTTTGTTTCTGATTTACAGCATTTGCAGTTCTTTCGGCTTTTATTTGTATTTTTGAAATCATATTCAAGTCCTTTATTGTGGATGACTAATGCAAGGTATTTATTTGATTCCTCTGCCATTTCTTGGTTTTCCACTATTTTCTCCCAGTCCCATTCTCTAAGAGGCTTATGTTCACTTTGGTTCCACTCTTCTTATTTACCTATTTAAAGAAACTGTACTTTTCATTTTCTTAATATTTGCTTTCAAAATTTATTTTCTCCCTCTTTATGATTTTTAGTCATCTTGTTGATTTTAAATATTTCCTTGATTCTATGACTTACTACGAAGCTTTGCCACCTTTTTATTCATTTTTCCTAAAATTTGATGCTATCCTTATCTTCTGTCGTTAACCATGAATGGTTATCCCCTTCCTAGAATCCTTCTTCTTCATTGAGGTATATGTGTGCTGTGAGTCAGGAACTATTTATATTGAATGTATTGAAACATTTTAAGTTGGTATTGAGTACTTTTTATACACAGATGTAAAAGTAAGCATAATTTTTCTCATTAGTATTTAGATTGCACTCACTGGGGTAACCTATGTTATCAACTCCCCCTTACCTTTCATTCATGACTGCAGAATGAATTGTTTCTCTAATAGAGTGAATTGTTTAAGAGTAAAATGTTGCTGTTTTGATTTGACAACTATCCTTTCATTGTGGGTTGCACTCTAACCACTGAATCATGCTTATCTGTACCTTTGTTCATTATAGGCTGAACAATTCCAATGTTTTCCTGGTTAGCCTCTTGTGTTCCAGAGCCTGTAAACTCTCGTAATAATTAATCCTGAGCTAAAAGACATGGTAGTGGTCTCAAATAATTTTAATAATATTGCCAACATAAATTTTGCACATGGCTCAGCTTGTCTATACTGGCGCTCTTGGTCCACCTAAGTCCCCTGCAGCTCAATACTGATGGGGCCAAAAGTCATGTCTCTCAAATTAGCTATGACATCATATCGTCACTGCTGAATGGTCAAAAAAGAGGTATCAGCAATGAAATCTGAGAGGCGGAATTATATTATACAATGGAATTCTAAGCTATTTATCATAGCCTTTGCGAAAGAGAAAGCATTTATTGATGAAAAATCATATAAATGTCAGAGGGATACTTCCACTCAGGTATCCATTATTCATTAATTAACTAATAATTTTGCCTAATATTTGTATTGCTAACATGATAATCAGCAACAGTCAGCCTAATTAAGTCCCAGTTGTCTCAGGCAAAGATATATATTGTATATGCGAGCAGAATCTAGCATGTTCCAAATATATTGCTTCCCTCTACAGCATTGTGCCCTCCTTGGCAGCATCTGCTTCGCAAAACTGCTGCACTTGACCTCCCCCAGAGGTATCACAGAATATCTACAGAGTGGAAACAGGACCTTCAGCCCAACAAGCTCCCACTGAATCTCAAAGCATCCCCCTAATCCACACATCCCTGCACAATATGAGGTAATTTAGCATGGCCAATCCACATTGGCCAACCTGCACATTTTTGGGCTGTGGGAGGAAACCGGAGAACGCAGACATGGGGAGAATGTGCAAACTCCACACAGACAGTTGCCCGAGGGAATCGAGCCTGGGTCCCTGGTGTTGTGTGGCAGCAGTGCTAACCACTGAGCCATCGTGCCGTAGCCAAGTGATTTGTGCTAAAGTAGGAGAATATGACAGCAGATGGACCAGGGTTAAGGTTAATTTTCCAAAAGAGGGTCGACACTATCTCGGAGTGGTTGGGTAGAAGGGTTTGTTTTGCATATTGTAATTTTAATGTAATGTATGTAAGCCATCAGATTGTAATAGAAAACCAGTCAGTGATTAGCAAATTGTCCAGAAACCCCTGCTGGGGACAGCACGTGCTCCTGGAACCTGTGTGTCCAGGAGACTCACAAGATTCAAACATTGACTGGGAGCACTAAGATTGAATTCTGGTTCCTGGGATTGGAACGTTAGCCCGGGAGGGATCCAAACCATTGGTTGATGGGAAGCGACCTTCCCCCAGAGCCTGAGGTATAACTCCAAACAGCAGAGAGTATTCCCCAATTCCCATTCCAGTAAGATGCTGGTGGAGTAGGGTTTCTGAGCCGAGGGTTCATCTGCTCCATCTGCTTTTCATTTCTTTGTTTTACCATTTTTTGTCTCTTCTATGTCATAATATTTACCTCTTGGTGAAGAGCTCAGTTGCGGTGAAGGCATCAGCAGCAAGTGGGCCCAACAGGGCAGCCGTGTCAGAGGCGAGTTTAGGTTCCCAGTGGTATCTGTTTCCAATGCAGACTAATGTCGGTGGCAGCAGAGACCAGTCAGGGGCTAGTATCAGAACTGGCGGCATTGCAGTGGCTGCATCGGCAAGGTAGGCTCAAAACGGGCTGACGGTGGTGGCGGAGTCGAGCTTGGCCCAGTTTGGTGCCCATCAGCATCGGTGGCATCTGCATTGGCAAGGTCCTGCAGGGACTCATTGTGAAGGAGGCATTGGTGGAGACGAGGGGGCACCAAAGAGTGGAGACTTTCATCCTGGAGACAGCGTGGCAATAGGGAATCATGCCTGACCACCAGGCCCTTGGTCCATGGCAATAAATCGATCGAATAAATCATATTTTCCTTCGTAGTTGACAGGTACTCTCAGCACATCTGTTAGGGTTCTTTTCTGTGCTCTCATCCTCCACAGAGATTGCAACTTGGGCCTGTCGTTTTAAGAATTATTCCCTTTCTCCTCACGTTTTGATCTCAAAAGGGTAAGAACAGTGAATAATTTTATCTGCCTTTCAAAAGATCACAGAAGTCATGGGGCATTGCAAAGATACTGCCACCCCTCCTGCACAATGTTTCATCAGCATCCTAGTCCCACCACAACCGAAACATCGCTAGCTGCAGTGCTGCCCTTCCTGGAACCAGTTGGTCATGCCAGCTAATACTGCCCCCTACATGAAGAGATGGGCACAGCAGGCGGGTCCAGCAGCAGGTGGCAAATGGCAAGCTTCTGGGCCTATGAGCACTTCTGCTCCTAAGCTTTTCCAAGTTCGGGCTCACTTCCCACCAGAACACCAGCAGCACCAACTTGGAGACTGCTTCTGCTGCTTTCAGCACTTTAAAATAACCTAATGGATGTCTTCATGTGTGCCTGCTCTTCACACCATCTATAAGTTTTGTCAAGAGCATTCTCAGACTTTTCTGTTCCTGGATGGTAGAGTTTAAATACTCCTACTGACAAACAGAGATAATGGGAACTGCAGATGCTGGAGAATCCAAGATAATAAAATGTGAGGCTGGATGAACACAGCAGGCCAAGCAGCATCTCAGGAGCACAAAAGCTGACGTTTCGGGCCTAGGCCCTTCATCAGAGAGGGGGATGGGGAGAGGGAACTGGAATAAATAGGGAGTGAGGGGGAGGCGGTCCGGAGATGGAGAGAAAAGAAGATAGGTGGAGAGAGTATAGGTGGGGAGGTAGGGAGGGGATAGGTCAGTCCAGGGAAGACGGACAGGCCAAGGAGGTGGGATGAGGTTGTTTTTCTTAATGCTACTCCTTTTGCAAATATCCAAAATGGCACTGTCGACAATCACCTCAACTTTCAACAGCTCTGGAAATTAAAGTGGAAAATACTACCTATTTTTCTTGGAATATAGCCAAATGTTCCAGACAAAAGATGTACGACAGAAATCACTTTTTATTGAAATTTCGTGTGTGTAAACAAAATTCACTTTCGTGATTGGAATATCTACGACACAGGTGAAGGAAAATATCAAATAAATAGTTGATAAATGCAATGTGACTTTAAGTTTGAGACAGACTGCAATAAAAGGCAACAGTTTGTATATCTGGTTTGGTCAGTATGTTCATCAATTTCATATTTGTCAATAGTGTGGATGGGATTATCTTCCACTTTTGACACCAAATGTCAATATCAATATCAATATCAATATCAAGGAATTCTCAGATAAAGTAACTTGGGTTAAATGCAAAATAAAATTTACACTGTGCCAGGTAAATAGCGCCCTCTCCTGCATCAGTGTGACATTTTTGTTTCACTCAGTGGAAGTGTGGATATTTTTAACCAACCTATCCTGGCATATTACAGGAGATCTGGAGCAGTTTAGACTTGAACACGGACCATCCGGCACAAAGGTAGGAACACTACCCCAAGAAACTTTTAAGTGAATAGGCATTTAGCTTGATGGAATTTGCTAACTTACTGTTCATGAAGTAAGTAGATTTCTACTCTGGAAACATGGAGGGTGAGGTATGAAGGTCTTCAACAATAGGGCAACATGGACAACAAAGAATCAGCAGCCTGATTTACATTACACACAATTTCCACTCTTCCATTTGTTTTCCCCTTCATTGCCTGTGAATCCTCTACTGGTAGTCGGAACTGGTAAGCTTCCAGCTCTTTCCTATCATTAGACACTTAAAAATGATTTGGCAAACTGCCTGAGCTTTTTTTTTATTAAACTTAATTAGAAATCTTGGCTTTGCATCAGTTGCAAATTTTCTCGCACTGTGGATGTACAGTACCAGCAGTATGAGACCACTTTCTTCAAGTTGGCTCACACCACATTGGGAAACCAGGAGCTATCATTATTATAAAAACCAAAAGAACTGTGGATGCTATAAATCAGGAACAAAAACAAAGTTGCTGGAAAAGCTCAGCAAGTGTGGCAACATCCGTGAAGGAGAAAACAGAGTTAACGTTTCGAGTCCGGCGACCCTTCCTCATCATCATTATTATACTGTCATGGCTATCATTATTATACTGTGCATCTTGTGTCAATAAGATGCCTTTTATTGCACAAAATGTTGACCAAATTCAGCAAGTTCACATGCATTTTAAATGTCAATTTTAAACTGCAGTTTTGTACACAATGCTTAGATTGTCTCACCCTATTTCATTAACATGTTCTTGAAAGATTCCAAGGTACTCCACTATGGAGATATCTTGCTTTAATATACATTACAAACTTTCAGGAAAACTTAACTCTCAAAGATAAAGTCACTGGACAGCAGGACTGCACCATTTCCATTAAATTTCAGATAGGTGTCTGCTATCAGGTAAGCAATGCAGTTTAGCATTCAAGTCATCATTAAAACACATTTCTGCTGCTGTAACCTTGTTGATTTGAGCTCAGCAGCAGACACTGTCAAGGCTAATATTTGGAAAAATCAAAAGTACTGTGAAAGCTGGAGCCAAGTAGCCAACAAAAACTGTAAGGAGAATGAAATAGAGTTGGGATGAGACAGGATATTAGCTTCAAGTCACGAATCACAATTCACCAAAGTTCATGAGCATTGTTGTGTAGATGTCTTCAGTGAGAAATACCCTTCCATATCAAATCTCATCATACCAAATGTTTGTTTGGCTTGCCTTTGGGAAAACTGAAGAAATACATCTGCAATAAATACACATTATCTCATTCAGTTCGAACAGGGTTTCCATTCTTAGGGTTCCCTAGGTTACACCTTTGTGTAAGTAGATGTAGGGCAATCAAGCAGTAATAACCTACTCTCTGATGTGTAGTTTGGGTTCCACCAAGACAACTCAGCTCCTGACCTCAATACAGCCATGATGCAAACGTGGATAAAAGAGCTGAATGCCAGAGGTGAGGTAAGAGTGACAGCCCTTGACCAAGGCTGCATTTGACATCAAGGAGCATTAGCAAAACTGGAACCAATAGGAATCAGGGGGAAAACCTTCAGCTGGTTGGAGTCATACCTGACACATTGAAAGACAGTTGGGGTTGTTGGAGGTCTGTCATCTCAGATTCAGGACATCTCTGCAGAATTTTCTCAGGGTCATGTCCTGGGCCCAACCACTTTCAGCTGCTTCATCAATGACCTTCCATCCATCATAAGGTCAGAAATGGAAACATTTGCCAAATTATTGTAAAATATTCAGCACCATTTGCATCTCCCCAGATACGGAAGCAGTCCTTGTTCAATTCTGGAGGTAAGGAACTTATCAAGTGCAAGCAGGGGCACAAATGTTCGTATAAATAAAATTAACAATCAACAAGTTAGCACTGAAGGAGCACAGGTCTCTCAAAAGATTTTAGAGCTAGAGAATATTACAAAGAAAGGGAAGCGTAATGTCATTGATGGATTTGAAACTAAGGATGAGAATGATAAATGCAGTAGTACTTAACCTGAAGCCAATATGTGAGTCAGCGAGCACAGGTGTAATGGGTATGGTGAATGGGATTTGGTCTGAGTTTTCCAAAGATTCACTGACAGGAAGTATTTGTACACCCAATGCAGACCACTTCAAGTTCCCTGGTTATCTAAAGTTATTTCAGTAACTCAGTTGAGATATTTAGTTAGTGTGGATCTAAATCATGAAAACCAGAAATATTTCATGTTACATAGCATTATAGAATTATACAGCATTGAAACAGATCATTCAGTCCAACTCATCCGCATGAGCCACACATCCAAACATAATCTAGTCCCACTTGTCAGCATTTGGCCCATATCCCTCATTCCATACATGCACCATCCTCTGCGTGAATCCCCATTCTGTGCTCATTCAGCTGACCACAGCCACTTTATCAATCATTGGCCTCAATATTTCCGTGTTATGGAAGGACAATCAGCAACAATTCTCACTCTTAACAGGCTTGAAATGACATCTTCTTCGGAAGTGAATGTATATATAATGTTAATGGGTTATGGCAGGTTTAATCACAGCTGTAATGATATCTAGAGTAATCTGACTTTATAACACATATTGTCTTAAAACTTGTTTAAATAATTTCATGGAGAGAGCAATAACATTATTCTCCTTGACAAAGCTCCTGTTGTAGATATTTCTTGTCACGATGAAGTATGATATTGAATTAAATTCAAGGTGGAGGGAGAATGGGAAGATCAGCAGTTTAGATATTGATCAGTATGAGTGGACTCACAGGAAACTTTTCCTTTGTTCATGGGATGAAGGTAGTGCTGACTGGGCAGTGTTTATTGATTACCACCAATTCTCAGGGGATTGTTAAAAATCAATCACTTTGAATCTGGAGTCACTCTAGAGAGAAGTAGCTTTTATTGTCACATGTACTCACTTGCATGAGTAGGTACAAATGCACCTTGGTACAGAATCTTAGTACAAAGCAGAAAAGCAAAGCAAGCCAGGAAGTTAAACATTATAATTGTTCTTATTAAATCATAGAAAAAACAAAGAAATACAGCTGTAAGTCAGACCAGGGAAGGATAATATATTTTCTTCCCAAAAGAACACTGGTGAACTAGATGGATTTTTCATGACAACAGTCACATTGGCAACATTAATGTTAGCTTTTTTTTATCCCAGATTTATGTTATCTTAAAATTTCACTGCTTACCTTTAGGGGATTCAGATCTATGCCCCAGAACATTAGCCTGGGTTTCTTGATCACTATTCCAGTGACATACCATAGCACCAATACCTCCCCATGCTTTTTGGTGTGCAATTGGTGATGTGTTGGTGTACCATTGCGAGACTTGGGGATGTTCAATAGATAACCAAGAAATGGTTTGGAAAGTCCTTCTTCTGTCTTCATTGGCAAAATTAACATTCAAACTGTGCTTCTTTCAAGGAACTCTTTTAAGGAAAGAACTGCTCTTCTAAAGTTTGCATCACATAACTATTAAATGAACTAACTAAATATTACAAATATCTTGCTGTAAACATGCAGAATGACTAGTTTGTTAAGCTATCAGAGTTTATGAAATAGCCTTATAAGCACAGCAAATGTTTTTAGATACTCAAAAAAGGTCATTGATATGAATCTCCGAGAGGACACTTCCACGAAATATAATTTGGTAGTTATTTTTGTGACAGTGCAGTAATTATTCTTCAGTCAACTCCACAGCATATTTTTAGACTTCACTTTCAGATCAACAATTCTCACTGCAACTGTGAAAGGTCAAATGTGAACTGAATTGTACTCTTAGTGCAATCATAATTGAACAAAAGATCATAGCATAGCTTTGTCTTGTAGCACAACCCTGTTTAAAATATGATGTTGAGCAACACACATTGAAAATAATTTCAAAATAAATTGCTACTCTAAAGTTAGGTCAAGAATATACCATGTTTCCAGAGAGAATCAAAGGCTTTTGGCACTTGTATGGGTCCTGCAATTCTTGTCATTTGCTAAACCAGAATAAATAGCCATGTTGTACAAATAAGGGTTTTACGTTCTTAATTTCTAATGAGTTTTGATGCTATATCCCTTTCTTCAACAGAATTAAAAATAAGTCTTTACTTCAGTGCACACAGCACTATTTCCAATTAATTAATCTAATGTGAAGGTTATTATTGTTTATGCTCGGATGCATACTGACATACACAATTTAACTTTTCAGAACTCACTTGTCACTTTCGTGCAGCTTAATACACTAAACTCTAAGTGAGTCCTAATTGACATGGTCCAATGGCAAGTAACATCTCATCCAACAAATGTTGGGCAATGACCATCTCCAACAAGAGAGCGCCTAATGACCTCTAATGATGTTACCATGATTGAGTCTCCCACCATCGACATCCTAAGGACTCCTTTGACTCAACTAGACCAATCACTTATATGCAGTACTTACTGAAACAATTCAGGGACTAATTATTCTGTCGTAAATATGTAATTAAAAGCCTCTCTTCCACATAAATGGGGCATATAAGGACTATGAATGAATGTTCTCCTTATGGCTGAACAGGTGTAACCGTAACAACAACATTCACGCTGTCCTTAAAATAGCTGAGATGGGGAAGTGAGTGGTGCTCAACTCCTTCTGCAATATGTCTTTGCAAAGAATGTCTGGAAAGAAATGCAATGGTGATTGGAACGAAATGCAACAGTTGTTGAGATTCAACTTAAGCAACTGAAAAAGCTGTTTTCAGGGACACATACTGAGACAAACAGTAATTTCTGTTAGAAGACCACGAACCTGGTGGAAGGTGCTCTTTGAACTATTCAAAACCTGTCAGTTATCCAATGTAAAGAGTTTTCCATGACCAAGTGATGCAAACTGGCACATTCCAAGATCCTGTACTACTTGATGAGGGAGACAATAAAGCTTGGGGCAGCTGCAGCAGAAGATCAGTACAGAAAGACCACTGTCTAAGGCAATTCAGTCATAGTGTATCAAGGATCTCCTATCTTAGAACTTTTTGGTCTGTATGCTTTGCCAATGAATGCATAAAGGAAATCTCACATGTATCACAATTGTATGGAGGCATGTTAGAGTGTGACATTATCTGTGAAGAAAAGTTAAATACTAATACATTTCTGTAATGTCCAATTTGAATTATTTTACAATGTACTTTTAGAGTTTTCATGAATGAAGTATATTTTTGAAAAGCCTTGAAGAAGCAGACAGCAAAGCAATCAGCGCCTCATTCACTAACCTAATCATCTTCCCTGCCAACCTGCACTTCACAAGACTGCGCTGTATACTTCTATGATACAATGCATCAACTTTTCAAGGTTTCTTCTGCAAAACTCACAAAACTATAATCCCCATCACTAGGGCAGGCCATGGCAGGAGAGCACCACTGGAACCATGTTGTCCTCCAGGTTATCTCACATTCTGACTTGGACATGTTGGCATTTCTTCATTATTGCTGGGACAAATACTGTGGGGAAGAAGTGCTGGAAATCCTGCATCTTAATACTGCGTGAACATGTTCATCACATGTTGTTCTAGAAAAAAGCTCGATGACCATCTTCTCAAGATAAGTGGAAATGGATGATCCTGACCTAAAGCTACAAAGGTAAAATTAAGCAAATAATAAAAGTGGTGCTTTTGTGGTTCAGTGGCAATGTCCTTACCTCCGAACCATAGCTGCTGCCTTCAAGTCCTCCCCGCTCCTGATTTGTTATACTGTATCACAGAGAATGAAATTGTTTCAAGTGAAAGACCATCACACAACATCATCAAATACGCCGAGTGCAAAATATTCCACCATTACCAACGTTCTGACCAATTCCAGTGATCAGCAGAAAAGGCAAATACCATTCATTCATTTAATGGATGATATTTTAGCAGTGTTTTGCCCTTTCGCGCCCTTGGAGGAGTACAATCGCAACTTCAATTACCGAGCACAAATCCTTTCAGTTTTATTGGATAGAGAAAGAGTTGCAAGTGCTGGACTGGTGGCAGTTCATGAAATTTGCAGCACAGGCCATTAGGCTGAAAGACCCGCTAATTCGGAGCGATCTCATCAATTGCACCCATTCTAACAGTTCACCTGCAGCAGTCAGACAGAAACAAGCCCACACTGCCCCCTTTGGGTTCCCCACCGTGCTCTGGACAAACGCACATCAATCTCGCCATCCCTGCTGAAATCAGTTCTAAATGCACTTTCAAGAATAGCTTTAAGGCGAGTTGCTGCTGTAAGTTGATGATTCATCTCATTGTTAAACTTTAAGTGTGATACTAAACGAAAAAGAAATGGGGCGGTCGGAATGATTCCTTTTCTCTCTCAATTTTCTGAAATTTTAGTTTGGAATTGAAAACACAATGTTGGCACCGTTTCAGGTCTAACACATTAACGCAGAGCATTTTTACCACCAAATAGACTCTAATTCAACATTATATAAGGGAGAACTTACTTGTTCTGTTGGTCACTGGAACTAGCCTTGCATGTGCCTCTTTTAAACCTCCATCAGTTTGGAATCAAGTACGATCTGTTTAAACGGGGCGGATGAAATATGCCATTTACTCGTCACTTCCGACGCAATATTAAGAAACGTTAAATTATTGCACATTTTGTTTAGTTCGTTATTGTCAGAGCATTACTGATGCAAAGCGCAATCTCATCTTGTGATCAGAGATGATGGGAACTGCAGATGCTGGAGAATCGAAGATAACATGATCTCTGATGAAGAGTCTAGGCCCGAAACGTCAGCTTTTGTGCTCCTAAGATGCTGCTTGGCCTGCTGTGTTCATCAAGCTTCACACTTTGTTATCTCGCAATCTCATCTTGCTGCTTTTTAATAACCTTTCATTCAAAATAGATCACTGTCCTTTGTTCCATATAATTCAAATGCAAGAGTCTGTAAATTTTTAAGAAATAGAGTGGTTGTGAATACCAGTGAAGGTTAGCCCTTATATTGTTTTTCATTAGTTTGGCGTCTTGGCATCTGGACAGGGAGATATACCTATACAGCAGGCAGTGCTGCAGCAATCTCATCGCCTCCTAATTTACAATAGTGAGAGACCCAGCACTCTTTTGTGTAAAAAGGCAGCCAGCATCATCCAAGACCTCTCCCACCCCATTTATAACCTCTTCCAACCTCTTCCATCAGACAGAAGATACAAAAGCGTAAACGTGTATAGCAACAGGCTCAAGAACAGTTTCTTCCCTGCTGTTATTAGACTTTTGAATGGACCTCTCAAATTTCAAATCCAACATTGATCTTGCTTTATATACAGCCTTCTTTACAGCCATAACTTAGTATTCCTGGCTCAATTGCATCACCCTATAATCTTCATGTGATGTGATCTGTAGGTGCTGCGCACAAACAAAATGTTTCACTATACCTAGGTACATTGACAATAATAAATCAAATAAAAAAAAGTAATCAATGACAGCAAAATGCAATTTCCCAATCTAAGCTGAAAAAAAGGTGAAAAATCAAACTAAGTGGAGCGCACGGTGGGGAGTGAAGAAATTAATTAGTGGGCATAGGAATTCCATGTGTTGCCAGTGTGTGAGAAGATTTATGTTTGTCCTGATCCCACATGCAAAAGTGCCACCACAGTGTCTCTGTCACCTGTGTAGCAGCGTACAACAATCCCATTTTAGGATGACAGATACATTGGGCTAATTCCAGAACCACTGGACAATGTTTCTATTTCACATTCTGAACTTTGTGCTTGAAAATTGAATCCTATTTTGATGAGGGTCCTTTTCAAAGCCAAAGTGAATCATTCTCCAAGTTCCATGAAGCAGAGTGAACAGAAGTCTTAACATAGTCATTATAACTTAATGGCCAATTTCTGGAAATAGTTTTGATTTTAGTGTTATTGTTATTCTAATTTTTCTTTAACTTACAGAAATAGAAATAATTTAATCAATTACTGTTCCTTTTGTAATTTAATAAACTAAAGCAATGCTGCAAAGATCAAATGCATGTCAATTTCCCACGATGCAGCAACTTTATTGTCACAGCAGCTTTACTGGTAACTGCTTTTCTCTACTCCAGATCGTTTAAACTGAATTGTACTTTTCTAATGTGTGTATGGGAACCAACATGCATATTTTCTGGATTATTGGTCTGGTATGGTCATTCTGTTCACTGCCGTTTTTGAGTTATCCTGAACTGCACAGAAATAATTGACAGGATTAGAGAAGTACTGAACAGATTAATAGTGACCCAGTGATGTGTTATACTGTAAAAAATTGAAAAGTAGGACTGTGGGATGTGTAAAGGTATAAATAAGCAAATTATATTAAAAGTGAAGAAATATGCAAGTGTTTGAGGATACCATGGAAGCATTTAGAGACTAGAGTCTAATTATTATTAAAGAAGGGGTTGATCAGGACTCCAAATGAAATCCTGAAAACATGAAGGAGAATAAGAGAAAGATGAGACATTATCAACAAGTGAGAAAAGCTGCCAAAGATTATGAAGCAAACATTCAAAAAGTAATTAAATGAACACTCCGAATTATCTACAAATTTATCAGTAAAAGAAAGAATTGTTAAAATTGTGATAGGATCCTTGAGGGGATAGCACAGTCAATTTGTAGATGGCAATCAAAAAAAATGGTAACTGTTTTTAGGAAGTTCTTTATGTCTTTGATGAAACAAAGGATATCAGTGAGGAGGCAGATTTCAAAGAGATGGGAATGAGATGACTGACGGAAGCTTTAGATAAATTATTTAAGATGATAAAAGATAATTCAGCAAAACCAGAGAGAGGAGATGAGAGAGAACTAAGGATGGACATTGCATAGCCCTGGAAATTCAATTTCTGTTGTCTACGGATGGTTGCTGAAGTACTAGACTGAGGCCAGTACAGCAGCTACTTTAAAAATAATATACCTAACCTGGGTCCTTAAAGGCCATTAGACTTATAGCTAGCAGGGAAATTGTTATGTTTCAATAAAAATTAATTTAGTCATTTGAGACAACCAAGGAGAAAGCTAGGAATAAAAACAAGTTGCTGGAAAAGCTCAGCAAGTCTGGCAGCATCTGTGTAGAGAAAACAGACTTAACGTTTGGGGACTGGTGACCCTTCCTCAGAACTGATGGTGCCTGGGAAATCATCAGTTTATATGCAGAAAATAGGGAGATGAGTGGGGGAGGGAATAAACGATGGGAAAGAGCCCACAGAGAGAGAAAGACAGTTGGACAGACAAAGAAGTTGCTAACAATCAGGCTGGGAGGGTGAATAGTTGTTAATGGGGACTGTTAGTGACTAACAACGGTGGTGTGTACTGGCAGGTTATGTGGTAACAAGGCCTGGTGTGTGTGTGTGTGTGTGTGTGTGTGTGTGTGTGTGTGTGTGTGTGTGTGTGTGTGTGTGTGTGTTTGTGTGTGTGTGTGGGGGGGGGGGAGCACGTGGGGGTGGGGGGTCTAGGACATCAGAGAGTTTAGGCCCTAAAACTACTGAACTCACTATTGAGTCTGGGGGCTGTAGGGTCCCCAAGCAGAAAATGAGGTGATGTTCCTCCAGCTTGCATTGGGCTTCACTGGAACACTGTAGCAAGCCAAGAGACAGAGATATTGGCCAGAGAGGAGAGTGGTGCATTGAAGTGGCAGGCAACAAGTAGTTCAGGGTCTTTTTTGCGAACAGAATGCAGATGTTCTGCGAAGCGGTCACCAAGTCTATGCTTCATTTCCCCGATGTAGAGGAGACCACAATGTGAGCAGCAAATACAATGGACTAGATTCTTGGAAGTGCATGTAAAGTGTTGCTTCACCTGGAAGGTATGTTTGGGCCCTTGGGTACTGGGGAGGGAGGAGGTAAATGGGCAGGTGTTGCACCTTCATCGGTTACAGGGGAAGGTGCCGTAGGGCTGTGGGGAGGTGTTGGGGGTGAAGGAAGTATGGACAGGGTGTCCCAGAGGGAATGTCCCTGCGAAAGGTGGACAATGGAGGGGAGGGGAATAAGTTTCTGGTGGTGGCATCTTGCTGGAGGTGGTGGAAATGGCGTCTGATGATCTGTTAGTCACTAACAATCCCCATTAACAACCATTCACCCTCCCAGCCTGATCGTTAGCAACTTCTTTTTCTGTCCAACTGTCTTTCTCTCTCTTCGGGCTCTATCCTAACATTTACTCCCTCCCCCACCCACCTCCCTGTTTTCTGCATATAAACTGACGTTTTCCCAGGCACCGTCAGTTCTGATGAAGCGTCACTGGATCCAAAACATTGTTTCTATTTTGTCCTCCACAGATGCTGCCAGACTTGCTGAGCTTTTCCGGCAACTTTGTCTTTGTTCCTGATTTACAGCATCCACAGTTCTTTTGTTTTTTATTTATGGAGAATGCTAAACTGTAGGCAGTTGAGAATAAACCACATTGGTGTGGGACTAGGGTCTCATACGGATTTGACTGAGCTCAGAATTAACGTAATGCAGCAGCTTTATTGTCACTTGTACTGGTAACAGCTTTTCTGTTCTCCAGATTGTTCAAACTGAATTGTACATTTCTAATGGGCATAGGGAATCAAAATGCATATTTTCTGGATTATTAATCTAAAATGATGTTTTGCTAGTACCATGGCATAACCACTATGCTACAACATCATCCACCCAGAAAAGCATGAAAAGGCAGCTTGTACATATTTCCTAAAACATAATGGTACTTGAGAAACATCATAGAATTGTTTCAGGAAGTAATAGAAATGGTAAATGAGGGAAATACAGTTGACATAAGAAACTTGAGTTTTGGGAAGATATTTGAAATGCTGCCATAATCGAGATTATTATAAGAATTTAAGAAATGGGGAATTACAGGGAGAATGCGAAACTTAATTAAAATGACTGGGAAGGATAAATTAAAGATTAGAGTTAAGACTGTTTTTCAGTAATAATTAGAAGTGAGTCATGGTATGCGGTTGAGTTGTCAAGCCAAAGACAGAAACTATCGGAAAAACTCAGCAGATCTGGCAGCAACTGTGGTGAGAAATCAGAGTTAATGTTTCGGTACCAGTGACATTTCATCTGTGTTCTGGAGAAGGATCACTGGACCCAAAATGTTAATTCTGCTTTTCCTCCACAGACGCTGCCGGCCTTGCTGAGTTTTTCAGCGATTTCTGTCTTTGTTTCTGATTTCCAGCATCCACAGTTCTTTCTCTTGCATTCTTGAGTACTTCTGTTCACTATATTTATAAATGACTCAGATAATGGCCTAGAGTAGGAGCTAATGTCGAATTCCCTACATGACCTTGCAGCTGTAAATAACTTGAGTAAGGCTACATTTGGAATATTGTATGCAGTTCTCGTCACCACACTATCAGAAGGGTGCAGAGGCTTTGGAGAGCGTACAAAAATGGTTTACCAGTTCTGAGGAAGGGTTACCAGATTCGAAATGCTAACTCTGATTTTCTCTTCACAGATGCTGCCAGACCTGCTGAGCTTTTCCAGCAATTTCTGTTTTTGTTCAAGGTTTACCAGGATGTTGCCTAGTTTGGAGAATATTAGCTATGGAGAGAGATTAGACAAACTGAGGGGAGACCTGTTAGAGGTTTAGAAGTATGAGAGGCATGGATAGAATGGATTGTCAAAATCTTTTTGTCAGGGTAGGAATATCAATTTCTAGGGGAGATTAGTTTAAGGTAAAAGGGAAAACGTTTAAAGGAAATGTAAGATGCTAGTTTTTTTACACAGAGGGTGTTAAGTGCTGGCATGCACTGCCAGAGGAGATGGTGGAAGCAGATACAACAGCAACTTTTAAGATGCACCTTGACAGATACATGAATTATCAGGGAATAGAGGGATACAGACCATATAGAGGCTAATGGTTTTTAGTTTAGAAAGGCATCATGTGTTTGTGCAGGCTTAATGGGCCGAACAGCCTGTTCCTGTGCTGCACTATTTTCCGTACTCAGTTCTTTGAATTCAAAACAGAAATATAGTCATTTTTTTCTTAAAAACTACAAATGTATAATGATAAATTGGGGTACAGACTTTTAAGTGTTGGGAAGTAATATTTGTCAGTGTAAGGTGATGTGCTTTGACAAAGTAAGAGCCATAATTATTACACTGTGAATAGAAATAGATTCAGAATTTGAGAAAAGCTGAGGGATTTGGAGGGTACAGGTTCACAGAACATTAAAGGCAGTAATTCAGGCTGATGGCCTGTAAATAAAAGCTAATGGATTTCTAGGTTTTATCACAAGATGTAAAGAATTATAAGATCCCAGTGAAATGTGGACAGTAATGGTCACAACACATTAGAAGGCAATTTAGGCTTATGAGAATGCAGATTTACTGGGATGCTGTAAATTATGGGGATTTAGAAAGACATGAAAAATTGATCAACATTTTTAACTAATTTTACAATCCACACTGTAATTCCATTACCTTTAAATTCCATAAAAATCTCTGCTGTGGTATCTTTTCAAACACCTCCTTAAGCATACATTTTACACCATCTGCCAATTGCAGAGTAGTGTGATACAATTGTTTAAAATTATGAAACAAGACATGGTAAGCAGAAACAGACTGATTCCAAATCAAAAATAGGACATTCAAACCAGAGAGCAGAAGAAATTTATTGAGTGAGGCTGTGGCTTTTTTCAATGATTGAGGCAGAAATCATGTCAGCACTCCAGATTAACAGACTCTCAGAGATATTCCATTCTCATGTCCAAACTGCACTGTTAACAAGATGCAGATAAAGAGTGATGTCAGGCAGCAGAAAACATTTTTAGCGAGCCACTACAGAAATAAATTAAAAAGTCAACAGATCAGAAAAATATTTAAATTGGATGACAGGTGGGCAGAAATCTACGAGCTGTTCCAGTGTTGTAACTCCGGTGTACTTGTGTGAATAAATCACCGGGCAGTCCTCTTTAACAGGTATTGTGGAGACAGGTCAGTAAGTCTAACCTTAAATGTGCCTTAAATATCAGAGTTCAACAGGTGTCCTGGACTTTCAGCTTCTGCAGATACGCAGGTCAGCAGGTATCTGTCTACATGCCATCCATTTAAATCATTTCTGTGTTTGCTGACTTCTTCGATTTATTTCTGCTGTGGTGTACCAAAAATGCTGTACCCTGTCTGATGGCTTTCTTCCCCTTCACTTAGCTAACACGGCTTTTTTCTAATTTTAGACAGGAAGCCTCTGAGAATATGTTAATACTTGGAAGAAAAATGTGAAAATCACTTTCCATGTAATAATACAATTGCCTGGCTCAATTAATGAATCAATCACAAAACACTACCTTTGAAGATAAACGTTCTTAAGTTCATAATTTTGTTATATAACACTGCAATGATAAAAGAATCTCTACATAAACTGATGTTCAGCTGGGATTAGTTGGTTTTTGATTTGTAATGTAATTGTACATGGTCATTGATACTGTGCAGCACTACCATAGTGTCGAGTATGATAGACCTACGACGAATCTCGTAACTTAATAGTAGGCATCTATAATGTGTTTTGGGTCATCATCATCAGCAGCAGAAATTCAACCACAATTTACAACTTTGTGATCCAATATATCCCTCTTTTTACTATTACCATTGATACAGAGCGCTATCATTGAGAGTTAAAGAGAACATGTCAAGAGCAGTATCAGGTATCGTTAAGAAGGAGATATAAACCTGATGAAGATATAGAGGAATAAATGTTTGCCAAACAATGGTAGCAGTTTGTAATAGAACTGAGTCATCTCACAACCAATGGATTTTAAGTTCTGCAGCCCTGCCACATCCAATCGTGAACAGTGGACATTTAAATAAATAACCAGACCTGGAGGCTCCACAAATATTTCCATTTTCAGTGATGCGGGAACTCAGCAAATCAGAGCCAAAGACAACAATGAAGCATTTGTAACTACCTTCAGCCAGAAGTGTTAATAGAAATAATCACTTGTGGTCCCAAACAGCACAGTTGCCAGTTTTCAGCCAATTTAGATCACTCAGTGTGACATTAAGAAACAACTCAAGGCATTGGATACAGCACAGGCCATAGTCCCCGACAACATCCAAGCATTAGTACTGAGGGACTAAAAGCAAAGTCCTACAGATGCTGGAGATCCAAAATTATAACACAAACTGCTGGAAAAACACAGCAGATCTCTGGTAACAACTGTGGAAAGAGAAACAAAGTTAATGTTTTGAGTCTAATATTATTCTTCTTTGCAATTTGTTTGATCTGATCTGTTCAGAATTCATTCCAACTCAGTATGGTGTGTGGCTTGGAGGGGAAACTGCAGTTGATGGTGTTCCCATAAACCTGTTACCCTTGTCCTTCTGGCTGAGAGAGAATGCAGGGTTTGGAAGGCATTGTCAAAGGAACGTTGGTGAATTATTGCAGTGCATCTTGTCAATAGTACACACTGCTACCGTGATGCATCAGTTGTGAAGGGAATGAATGGAGAGCTACTCAGTTGTATAAAATCATGAAAAAGCCAAATGGAATGAAACCAGATGGACCACCTCACACTCAGTTAGAAGAGAAAGACAACAATAGCAAACCTGGCTCTGTCATCCCCACAATGCCCACCTTATTAAAATCTGTGACCTAATATCATGGAAACATACCTTAGAACCAGTTGTAATCCCATAAATACTGTCGCCATCCCAGAGTATACCTTGTTCCATTGGATGGGTAGACCTACCTGAGGGTCAGAGGGGTGTGGCTCTAAGATTCCTCAACATTGGCTCCGGACTTGATGAAATCTTTTCACAAAGCCAAATCATAGGTAAGGATAGCTATTGGTCACCACCTCCAGCCATCCTCTCCAGAGCTAATGTCAGTATTCATCCATGTTAATCATCACTGGGAGGGAACACTAAAGGTTAAAGATATGCAGTATACTCTAGATAGGGAGCTTCACTGCCACTCACCAAGAATAATTCAGCAGTACACATACTGACCAAGCTGGTCAGTCCTAAAGTAAACTGCTGCTAGATTAGGTGTGTGGCAGGTGGTGAGGGAACCAAAAAAAGGGGGAAAAACTACTTGACATCAACTTTACTGAACTACCTTTGCAGATACGCCCATCCATGACAACATGATGGTATTGATAGCAGTGACCACTGCATAGTCATTGCAGAAACTGAACTCAACTTCAAAAGTAGGACACCCTCTATCATGTGATGTGGCATTACCATGTGTTAAATAGGACAAACTTCAAACAGATCTGGCAACTCAAAGCTAGACATGCATGAGGTATTGTGGGCTATCAAAAACAACAGCAAAATTGTATGCAAATATAATTTGTAACCTCATGGCTGAGCATATTCTCTACCATTACCATCTAGTCGGAAGATCAACCTGGTTCAATAAAGTATGCGGGAGGCCCTGCCTTGATCAGCACCAGACAGACCTAAGAATGAGGTGTCAACCTTGTGAGACTATAAGATAGAGCTACTAAAATGTCAAACAGTAGAAGCAGCATGCAGTAGTTAAGGCTAAGAGACCTCACAAACAATGGTTCCGATCTAGGCTCTGCCAGCCTGCCACGTCCAGTCTCAGATGGTGGTGGACAATTAAACAACTCACTGGTGAAGGAAGCTCCATAGAACTCTCCATCTACGATGGGAGCACAGCACACCAATTTAAAGACAAGACTGAAGTATTATATTCATTTTCAACCAGAAGTGCCAAGTGGATGATCCATCTTGGCTTCTTCTTGCCATTACAGATACCTGACTTAAACTAATTTAGTTTACTGTAAATGATAGCAATAAATGGCTGAGCACAATGGATACTGCAAAGGTTAAAGGCTCTGACAACATGTCAGCAATAATGGTGAAGACCTTGCTCCAGAACTAGCTGCTTTCCTTGCCAGGGTTTTTTTAGATATAGCCAAAAGATGGACATCTTAGAATCCCTGCAGTATGGAAACAGGCCCTTCAGTCCAACAAGTCCACACCAACCCTTGGAGCACCCCACCCAGACCCATCTGCCTAATCTACACACGCCTGAACACTACGGGTAATTTAGCATGGCCAATCCACCTAGCCTATGCATCTATGGACCATGGAAGGCAATTGGATCACCCAGAGGAAACCCATGCAGACATGAGGAGAATGTCCAACTCCACTCCCGCAGTCGTCCTAGAGTGGAATCAAACCCAGGTCCCTGGGTCCCTACCGTGAGGCAACAGTGCTAACCATTGAGCTACCATGCCACTTCTATGTAGAAAGATGGCCCAAGTATGTCCTGTACACAAAAAATAAGGACAGGGCCAGCACAATCAATTACAGCCCATCATCTTCTCTTAATCATTACCAAAATAATGGAAGACTTCACCAATGATGGTATCAAGTTGCACTTGCAAAGAAATAACCTTGTTAGTGTGGCTCAGTTTGGGACTACCAGGGTCACTCAGCTCCTGACCCCATTGCAGCCTTTGTTCAAATATGAATAAATGAGTTGAACTCCGTGGCTGAGGTGAGGGTGACTGTCCTTAACAACAAGGTTACATTTGACCATGCGTAACATCAAGAAGCCCTATCAAAACTTGAGTTAATTGAAATCAAAGGAAATCTCTGTTAGTTGGAGTCATACCCAGCACAAAGAAAGATCGTTGTGATTGTTGAAGGGCAGTCATCTCAGTCCAAGGGTATCACTGCTGGCGTTCCTGGTGATAGTGTCCTAGGTCTAACCATTTTTATCCGCTTTCACCTTCCCTCCATCATAAGGTTAGAACTGGGGAGGCTCATTGTTGAATGCACAATGTTCAGCACCTTTTGCAATTTCTTATATGCTGCTGAAGCAGTGAGCTTCATTTGCATCAGGATTTGGACAACATCTAAACTTGGAATGCTAAGTGGCAAGTATATTTAAGCAACACAAATGCCAAGTAATATCCACCTCCAATAAAAGTGAACCTGTTACTCCTTGAAGTTCAATGGCTTTACCACCACTGAATATTGCACTATCAATAACTTAGGGCTTACCATTGAGGAGAAAGCGAATTGATAAGCCATATAATTACAATAGCAAGCCAGAGACAAGAGATTATGTGGCAAGTAGATTGCTTGCTTTCTTCCCATTGCCTTCCTACACACGTTATGAGTGTGATGGAATACTCTAATTTTGCTTGGGTGGATGTATCTCTAACAATATTCAAGAAATATAAAACTAGAAAATTTCAGTGAACCTAATTACTGCATGTCTAGAGTCAAAACAGATCAGACTGGTAAGGAAAACAGATTTCCTTCACTAAAAAAATGTGAACCACGGTTTTACAACAATGGTGCCGTTTAGCTAGATTTTTTTAAAAAAAACAAAATGTTGAATTTAAATCATAATGTGATTCAAACCAATGTGTTCAAATGATTATCCTGGGGCCCTGGATTATTAGGCTATTGATATTAGCACTAGACCCTGCCTGCCCTCAGGGGTTGAGGGATACAGATTCCTGCAATCCCCATTACAATACTGACTATTTAAAAAGTATCAAGGCAAATACTCTGGATGCTGGTAATCCAAAGAAGACTCACACCATACTTGAAATGTTAAGTCTGTTTTTCTCTTCACAGATGCTGCCAGACCTGCTGAGTTTCTCCAGCATTCTCTGTGTTTGTACTAAAGGTATTCCATTGACTTGTGAAAGACTTAGAACTCTGAAGTTATGAAAGGTGATATTTAGATGCAAGTTCTTCATTTCTTGAAATGATAAAAAGACTAATCTTGGTCCATGTGGATGGACATTTTGAATCACGCAGGTTAGGAAAAACCAAGGGACAAACTTATAACAAGATATAGAACTGTATAATAACTATATATACAGTATAAAGAAGGTGCTGCCTGAGGTGATGGACGCAGAGACATATCAGCATTCAAGAAGCACCTGGTTCAATACATGAATAGGAGGGGAATAGAGGAATGTTAATCCTGTAAGTGAATATAGTTTTAGTGTGAAAGGGCAAAATGTTTTGCAGGCTTGGAGGGCCTAAAGGCCTGTTGCTGTGCTGTATTGTTCTTTATTCTTTGTTTATAGGGGTAAGGTGTCGTTTTAGTGAATATCAACAGCAGTTTAATACTTGAATGTTTGTATGGACAGGTTATTATTGTATATAGTTTGGGAGTTTGAAACAATACAGAGTGTCAGTACCAGGAACCGTTAACGCTGTGCCATCAAATTTGAAGCATCGAACGAGTGCAGAATGAAGAGAAAGACCCACGTACACTCATGGGGAGTTGAAATAGACTTAATGATTTAAGCTACAAACAGCGTGACTGATTTCTGGGAGGCCATTTATAGCACCGGCGGGGCATTGGAATGTGTGCTATAATCATTTCTTACTGTTCCACATCAGCATTCCTTGGTTTATTTCCATCGATACGTTAAATAGCTGTAAACCCAGTATCCTGGAGACACCCTACTGCTTGGTGCTCCTGAAATTCATTCGTTGAGCCATTTACCTCTTGAATGGACATCTGACTCCCTGGTCTTACTGGTCATCTCAGGTCGACATTGTGACCTTTTGATACGTGGCCGCGCTGCATGGTAAATGCGTTCAGTAACTTTGTTTTGCATGAATACTATGGAAACCATTGAGAATTTTATTGGAGTAAGACATGAGATCTGTCTCCTGGTCTGCTTCTGAGACTGGAAACCAGCAGCAAGCTCCCAACTACAAAAACTGCAAGAACAAAAATGGCTGAGGAAGAAGTGTAGGCAGATCAGGAGTCAAGGCCCTGCCTTTGGGCACAACACACATGACTCAAGCTATATGGTAAATGCACAGTTCGCAATATTCGGTATATTACATAAAATGGTAACCAAGTCTCCTAACTGCCACTCTTTCCCATACATGTAGTTTTCATTTCTAAAGCTGACTACTAGCGGTCCAGGAGTTGATAGTGCTTATCTACAGTTGACCTGGGAAAAGGCGAGCTCAAACGACGGGCTGGGTAAAAATTTCTTTGCGGATCTGCTCGAGATCTCAGCAATTAGACCAAGATGACATCCTGCATGCGTTTTTTTCTCTTAAATAAAGTATTATTTCCTATTCGTTTTGCTCTTAATTACATGGATTGGAATTATAAAGAAAGCTTTCAAACTTTCGCAAAATGCAGTATTTTAACAGTTCAATTAAATATACCTTTAGACCAATTATTTTGCCACAGTTATGGATTCTTTTCTCTCTCAACATACACCAAGGCAAGTTTACAGACTGTTTTGAAACCGTGTCTGATATTTTATGGATTTATTGTTGATTCCAGGACCAATCGGGCGGGCGATACATCGAGTTCAAATCGAGACCGTTCTCGACGGAAGGTCTCAGTAGGGACGAGAACACTATCCATTACCGCTTCACTTCCAAAACAACGAGTGTTATAACTAAGATCAGACTTCTACGAGTTAAAAGAACGAAGAAATAAAGGTTGACTTCCAGTACAAATCTTATCTGGCAGTTTCTGCTTTGAAGAGTGTTCAGTGTTCTGTCCGCTAGCCTCCAGAATCTTTAACAAACCAAGTTCCCTCCCTCTTCCCGGTGACTATAAGCTAAAACGCACTGTCAAAGTGGATGCGGGCTGCCAATGAATGGGGAGTAGACACTTTGCTGTAATAATGTTGCTACACATTTGCACTGCTTGCTACAACTTCGTACTCCGCTTTGCTCGGAGTAAAACTTTTGGCACATGGCTGGAGTGGTCGCACGGATCTGCTGCCCAAGGATATACCCGCAAAAGAAAACACGGTTTCCATTTCAGATATAACGTTAGCGAATCCAAGAGTCGCTTGTACCGCGCAGCGTGTAGCGAGAGGTACCATCAACGGGGAGACGCAAAGCAAAAACACCGTAAAATGCTTGAGGTTTGCTCGCCAATCTCTTTCGGGAGTGTTCTGGCTGCTGCCGAGCCGACTTCAATGGCCTGTCTGTTTTTATTCTACATTTCTGGAAGCCAAGCTTTGCTTTCCTAATTTAACCAGCCCCAGGCTTAGTTCCCCTGTTGTATATAACATGCTAACTAACCGTATGCTGTGCTATTAAGTCTGGCACCGATTCGCTCGATCTCTGAAGTCTTGTCCCGTTTCACATATTTAACAGTGGGAACAGGCCCTTATAAATTACAATCACATTCCAATCGGGACTCTTTCCCCTACTCCCACCCCAGCCTCCGACTATCGATGTACATTATTCGAATAAGAAACTTTAAGAAATGGAGATCAGGTACCAATTAGATCCTTGCTCCGAAGATGCGCTGAGTTGCGGTAGTCGTTCTCAAACGGAATAAAACCAATTGCTATAAAGCTGCATCCTCGTTTCTCCCGCTCGCCCTCCTTTCCACAGATGAGAAATCCCAACAGATGTGAACGCTCCTTCCCGCTATGAATAAAAAGGTAGCTGAAATGCAATGTGCCACGAGGTTCGCGTATTTCCGATTTTGGTAGCTTATATGAGCTATTTTCTTCTCATTTTCTGTCTCCCCCTTCTCTGAGATACCCTGTTTCGACTCAGTAGGGCCCTGGTCTGTGAAAAGCTGATCCGTATGAATGACTGTAGCAGGAGCTTTCTGGTCTCCTTGCTGTTGGCGTTGCCTGCGAAATGTGACTGACTGACCTGTCTTCCCCAGTCTGGCTGCAATTCTCAAGCGCCTCCGCTCACCGCAAGCTCGCCAGGCAGCTTTCCGAACAGTTTCCTATTCACATGTACGGACCCCACAGGAGCTTGTTTTTCTGTCAGTGGCTGCTGCTCGGCTCCAGCATCACTGCTCTTAAAGGGGGATCCCCGTTCTCTGACAATGGCCACGGAAGTAGCGAATGATGCGAAGATATTAGGGAGAAAACTGTATTCTAACAGACAGAATGTCATTACTTAAATATAGGGACTTGAATCCGGATCGTGGCGATCTGCCATTACTTTTGTCAAATAATAAACAGCAATACATTAAAAGGTTGGCGCGGGATCGCGTACCAATCAGCTGATCAGGAATGCCGTTTTAGATTTCGTGCGGTGAAGAAGTTTAAATAATTTAGTGGAATCCCAATAGATGAAGGTTGCCCTGGGAGAGTAAGCTGCAAATACTATGGTTTACTGATGTACTAGGCACTAGTAATTCCCAATAGTTGTATATTTGAGGGTGTTGTATACTTCAATACAGCGATCAGCACCAGCACCCGAGCATATGCTTTGAGTGAAGTTGTGATGCTTATTTTAAACAAGTGTCTTCGGTATATATCTAACCCCGGGCGGATTGCATTCCTGCCTTATTCTGTTCCTGGTGATATTTAAACGTGGAATTCTCTCCCCTGGATACTTTATGGGCCTACACTGAACTCGCTACATTCTTATAGTTCCTTCGTCGCTGACGCCTTAAGGATTGGCAAGTTTTACTTTCAAAGCGGAATTCTTCGCCATGTATCAAGGAGTACTTTGAAGACGTTTCAAAAGAAAACGTTTTCTGTTGACTCTCACAGGTGATGCTAGCTTCATTTGCTTTTGGATTTTTGGGAGCAGTTCAGCCACTGACCCCGAAGCGCGCTGCAGTTTGTGTGGAAGATGTTGTGTTGGGGTTGTGGTTGGGGGAAAGGGCTGGCAGCAAGGCGTACACCAGAGGCATGCGCCATTTCTCCAGGACGCCAAGACCATCTCTGGCCGAAGAGTTGAAGGATTTATCCCCGTTGAGAACCCCGCCTGTAGGGAACACCAGAAAATGGTTCACATTTTCCAGGACCTAACCGCCAATCTCAATCAACAGTGCTTTGCTATGGGAGCTGTTTGCAAAGCCACCTCGCTTTTTCCAGTATTTAGCGAAAGGCCCATTTCCTTGTTGCTTTACTTGCCTAACATTGAGGACTGCGACAAACCTGAACAGCCCCAATTCCCTCCATCCAGCACGGCACACCAGTCTGGAACCGAATTGAAATAAAAAGCCGTTTAACATCAGGAAAAAAAAGGAACAAAGCCCTGAAGGCAGATGGAATGCTTGCTGAAATGTTGAAACAGCCTAGAGGTACGCTCCTGACATGGCTACACATCCCTTCCCTGGGAAGAGGAGTGCACGCAGGAGAATCTATGAGCGTTGACTACATTCAACATGGGTCTAATGATGGGAAGCGCAGAGGAATCTCGCAGCTGTCTGACACAGGGAAGACCGGAGTAAGGATTCTCCTCAACTGCCCTATCCCACTGCCTTAAAGGCTCTTTCAGGGGTCACCTTGCATTTTTATCACCTATTCAAAGGCCCCACGTGACCATCACTGTGTGACAAACTCAAGAAAGATGCAAGAGCACCAACATTACGACCATGATATACCTGGTGTGTGGCCATGTCTCCCTTGTGGAAGCCTTTGACCCTGCTGACTGTAAAAGCTGGTGGAATATCTTCCTCAAATGTGGCTGCCCTCAGAAATTTGTCACCGCCTTCCACCTAGCCCACGGTGAATGCTGTGATCTCCCTATTGGAACCATCGCGATCCCAATCTCAGTGAAAAGTGGGGTCACACAGCATTGCACCAACCCTCTTTTTCCGTTTTCCTCACTGCAATACGACACCTCATTTCCGGATAATTACCTACAAGCGTTACAATAATCTACAGATTTGAGAAGAGACTGTTCAAACTGTGCTGCCTTCATTCCAAAATCAAATTTTTTCCAATCCCAGTCCCACTCGGAGTTTGAGTTTCAGGCCATTGTTAACTTCACTAAAGCAATGAGGAAATGGGCCTTTTGCTAAATACTGGGAAAACCAAGGGACTTTTCCAAACAGTTCCCTTAAGACCTGATTAAGATGTCGAGACCTTTAGACATAGAAGCAGAAATTAGACCATGCGGCCCATCGAGTCTTCTCTGCCACTCAATCGTGGCTAATAAGTTCCTCAATCACATTCTCCTGCTTTCTCTCCACAACCCTTGATCCCCTTGATAATCAAGAACTTATCTATCTCAGCCTTAAATGTACTCAATGACCTGGCCTCCACAGCTTTCTGTGGCAGTGAATTCCATAGATTCACCACTCTCTGGCTGAAGTAGTTTCTCCTTATCTCCGTTCTAAAAGGTCTTCCCTTTACTCTAAGGCTGTGCCCTCGGGTCTTTGACTCTCCTACCAATGGAAGCATATTCCCAACATCCACTTTGTCCAGGCCATTCAGTATTCTAAGAGTTTCAATTAGATGCCCCCTTATCCATCTAAATTCCAATAACTGTAGTCCCAGAGTCCTCAAACATTCCTCATATGTTAAATTTTCCATTGCTGGAACAATTCTGGTGAAGCACCTCTGAACCCGCTCCAGGGCCAATACATTTTTCCTGAATATGGGGCCCAAAACTGCATGCAATACTCCAAATGTGGCCTGACCAGAGCCTTATAAAGCCTCAGTAGTACATCCCTGCTTTTATATTCAAGCCCTTTCAAAATAAATGCCAACATTGCATTTGCCTTCCTGACTACTGACTCAACCTGCAAGTTTACCTTGAGAGAATCCTGGACTAGAACTCCCAATTCTCTTTGCACTTCAGACTTCTGAATTTTCTCCCCGTTTAGAAAATAGTCCATGCTGTTATCCTTCTTACCAAAGTGCCTGACCTCACACTTTCCCACATTATACTCTATCTGACACTTCTTTGCTCACTCTGCTAGCCTGTCCAAGTCCTTCTGCAGCCTCACCACTTCTTGAATACTACCTGTCCCTCTACCTATCTTTGTATCATCTGCAAATTCAGCCAGAAAGCTCACGGTTCCTTCATCTCGATCATTAACGCACAGAGAGAAAAGTTGTAGTCAGATAGATGGTGAGACCCTGGAAAACGTGAACCATTTTCTTGGGAAACTCCTGTCCACGAAGGCAACATTGACGACGAAATGTGCCATTTCCCCAATCTTTTAGTGTTTTGAGGAAAAGAGTGTTTGGGCACCAGGTTCGAAATCCTAAGGATCAAGTCACAACTTACCAGCCACATTCCTTTTTGCTTCAGAGACTGGGACAATCTGCAACAGAAACCGTAAAGTATTGGAGAAGGGCCAGCAGTGACGCCTATGTGACACCCTCCAAAATCCAGTGATAAGAAAGGTGGTCCAACAGCAGTGTCCTCTCCCAAACCAACTTGCCTAACATCAAGTATTTTATCACTTGAAATCAGCTCCTCAGGGCCGTGACGATTGAATGCCTGACATCAGACTCCTGAACAGTTCTTTGCCCAGAACTCACTTACAGCAGAAGACTCCCAGCAGAAACAGGATAGGGATGACCCTAAAGAAGTCACACACATTCGCTGTTATCAAGAGGGACTTCTGCTTGTGACCGGTCAAAATGCAGTAAACGTATTCGGAAAGGCACTGAACATAACGGAGAAACTTTATTGGGAATTTGCAGAGGTGATTTGAGGTGTCAGAGAGAGCACACCAACCTTCAAACACCCCACCTGCCCAGTCCTTTCAGCAGCACCTGTCCGGCAGATGGCAGAGCTAACACCTCATGCCACGGTCCTGTCAGTCCTTCCTGAACCCATCAAACTGGTGTGGAAACATTTCAGCCTCGATCCTGACGGACTGCCTGCAAGAGAGTGTTGGATTCCGGCCCCTGACCCAACAGCCGCATGCTAGTCACCATCCCTCTTCAATTAACAATCCTCCCCGATGTTAGAGGACCAAAATGTACCGAACCCGACCAAGCCAGAATATTTGTAGCGAGTAGTACATCCCTTTTGAGGTTGAGTCAAATGGTTCTTATGAAACGAGAAATATGCAAATTTACTTAAGGGTCTTGGCAGAAATGTTTGACGAGAATTTTTGTGAGAAAATAACGCAAATAAAACGCCTCGATGATATCTGCTCGGATGTCGGTTTTATTTCGCATTACTGGAGTCCAAACAAGCGGTAAAAACGTCAGCATAGCCTATTAAAACAGCAGTAAATCACTGGACCAGAACCACTTTATATTGAAGTGCTACGAGGGAGGAGAGGAGACCTGATTAAATTGAGTGCCCTGTTTCCTTATTTATGATGAAAGCAGGCAATCTTGTTGAATTAAACGAAAACAATAAGGGAGCTGGAAGAGGCTACGAACCAACAGTGCAGGTTCTCTGTGATGAATTCTCTGGATGATACAGTAAATCTTTCTTATATAGAACTGAAATGGCGATTGGTCAATTAGTACAAAGCATGAATCAGATACACCGTCTTCAACACGCCACCCGCTATCGAAAACGGCTGTCAATATGGCTTTACTGAATCAATTTTCATCCAAATACCCTGTCTCTCGTCATGTGGTCAATTAATAGATCATGCGTGATCAATGCCTCATTAAGTAGTAACATCAATAAGCAGCAAGTAAGTTCAGCCATAGAGAGTCATTTTACAGCATGCAAAGAGGCCTTTCGTCCCATCATGTTACACCTGTCATTCGACATGGTATATTCTAATCCCATTTTCCAGTACTTGGTACCTTGTTTGCTATGGTGTTTAAAGTGTTTATTTAAATACTTCCTAAAAAAAAATCTTAAAAGGTCCTTGCCTCTGCACCCACTTAGGCAGTAAGTTCTGGATATTCGCAACAGTCTGGGTGAAAAGAAATCCTGAGTTCTCCTATATACCTTTTTCACTTTTCCTTAAAACTGTGCCTGCTAGTGATTGACCCCCTCTATTAAGAGGAAAAAATTCTCCCTGTTTGCCTTCTCAATGCCCCATAGAAAACCCAATGGGGTTGCACAGAGAGTGGAACTTCCCACTAATACAAGAGGGACGCTCTAATAGCAAGCAGCATCAAAAGACTGAGGGTAAAGGATAAGAAACATTCAATCTTGGATGTAAAGGGAAGGTGGTTTTGATGCATCTCATTGTGTGAGTCAATGTTCTTAGAAATGACAGTGGCAAAGTAGATTACTAAAGATAGAAAATGCTGGAGGGACATGTTTTTAATTCAGTTATCCAGCATGCGCAGTACTTTGCTTTCAGCTCAATAGGACAATCCTTGTTCAAAACGATAGAAAGTTTACTTAAGCATGGCATGCTCAATTCATTTATGCCAAAATGGGAGAGAAAATGTTAGATACTTCTTACTGTATGGTGGTACATGTGAGTTAAGTAAATATCTATTTAAGTAGATTTTCCTATAATGTTTATAAGGGTCTTCTGATTAATGAGTTCAAGTGCTAAAATTATATTGCCAGTGATTTAAATTGGATTACAATGTACTAAACATTTGGTGCTGGGGGACAAGTAGCAGAATGAATCACAAGCTGGCTACAAGACAGAAAACAGAGTTAAATTTAGCTACTAAGCTCAGGAGAGGCAAAGTATGCTGTTTTACAAGTACCCATGCTTGGACCACTATTCATCATTGATATAAAGGATTCAGACTCATAAATTGTAAGTACAATTTCAACATTTGACAACATTCAACAAGATTACATTAAATCAATTTATTTAATTAGTACAGAATGGACAACTAACTTGCTGTAAAATTCAATACTGATAAATGTAAAGGAACACATTTTATCAGGAAAAAGGTTAGCAAGGAAAGAATTAGGAAGGCAAACAGAGTAAACAAGTCTTGCCTCAATCATAAAACCACAACTGAATGACTTTCTGGACTTTGGTCTCCTCACCTAGGGAAGGATATATTTGTCTTAGGCAGAATTGAAAGTCCATTTTATTCAGTCCTTGGGATAGATGGTTGCTTTTTAAGGAAGATTAAGTAGAACGCATCAATATTTTCTGGGGTTTAGAAAAGTGCAAGGTGACCTCACTGAAATGTATAGAATTCTGAGAGAGAATTTGAGAGGATAGTTTTAGAGAGGTTGTTTCTTTTGGTTGGAGATTCCAGAAGTAAGGGACATTGCTTCAAGATAAGGGTGATCCACTGAGATAAGTTGTGAATCTTTAGAATTCTATTTTCCAGAGGGCTCTGTTGATGAGAATATAGAAAGACTCAGATTGATAGATTATTGGATTCTGAAGGGAAACAATTGATATAGGTCGAGTAAGTGAAGTTGAGATAAAAGATCAGCTTTGATTTAACTGAATGGTTGAGCAGGCTGGGGAAACAGTATTGATAGGAGTGATATAGAGAAAAGACAAAAGAAAAATCACTTACAGTTATTTTCAAGTGTGAAAGTCATGCTCTGATTTTTTTTCTGGTCTCACTGAGGCAGACTTCATGCAAAGTTTATCCTGCATTCTCATTTGCCCGATGTAGTATGAAATTGGTGGTTTGGCTACATACTGAAGATGGAACTGAACAGTATATGAGGCTAGAACGTGTTTCAGCTGCTGTCCAATTTGTCCCTCTTAAAAGAGAACTGCAGTGTTGAATGGAAGCTGCTGTTGACTGCCAGCACCATCATTATCTGCAAACAAAAGAGCACTCAAGTTCATAAACCAGTGCTGGAGATACGGGTGGTGAAGGTTGATGTGAAGAAAAATGCAATGCTTTTGTGTGGTGGAGATAAGGAGACCATCAATAAGTATCTTTTGAGGGGATAGAGACAAGTTTCTAGAGAATTCAATAAAAGGCATCTGGCCAGCACTGTTGACAAAGGCTCAATGACCTTGTATGATAAAGGCTCTTATATAAATTTTCACTTAATATCTCCCATCTCTCACACTCCTCAATCTACCAAACTGCAAACACCTATCCAATTTCAGTCCCTGATACTGAGGACTCAGACTTAACATTCAGCCATTCAGCCTCTTCTTCACTATCTTTTTTCTTTGGATAGTGCTGGCATGGTGGTAATGGCAGTGGCATGTTGACCCTAGTTCTATTCTCTCCTTTAAGATGAAACATCATCCAGCTACCTTTCCAGTCCATTCCCAGGTCATTATATGATCTGTAAAATCACCTTTCATTCTTCTAAACATCTCCTATCCTTCCTGCTAAAATGACTAAATACATGTTTTCCCACATTGTATCCATCTGCAAAATGTATGTCCACTTATTTAATCTGTTTATGTCCTTTTGCACACTCCCTTGCTCCTCTTCACAACTTATTTTCTGATAGACATTCAACCCTATCATCTAGACTTTTTATTTTAGTCAACTTGTCCCAGAAGGTTATGATACATCTCCTGGAGCAGGTGGAACTTGAACCCATTCCTCCTATTGCAGAGGTAGCGATACTACCAATGCACCACAAAAGCACTTGAGTTTATATGACAATCGACAATGAAGGAAAGATCAGGTAGGAATAGAAACCAGAACCTCTTGCATTTCATCTTAAGACAAGAATCATATGACTACTCTAACAGAAAGTGTTATCACAATCAGCTCCTGGGTACTCCTGCATTTAATTTACTTTTTGAATATTTTTAATCAACCCTTTCAGGGATCAAACACCTCTAGATTTGAACCTGGGCCTGCCCGGTCCAGAAGTAGGAACACTAACATAGTGTCACAAGAACCCCACATCTAAGTCATTGCTATAGATTGTAAAGAGTTGAGACACCAGCCATAGTTCCTGTGGTGAAAAAAAAATCCCAAATCTCTCTTCCAGTTCGCGAACCAATCCTTTACGCATTCCAGATGTGTTAGCCCCCTCCATGTTTCACACCATATGCTCTTATCTTGTGCAGAAACCTTTGGTGTGGTACCTTGTCAAATATATTTTGGAAATTAAAATACTCTACATCTCTGGGATCCCTTTTATCTACACTGATTGTTACCGCAACAATCTCTCACAAATTAGTTAAACATGATTCCCTTTTACAAAGCCATGCTGACTCTGCCTAGTCATGTTATGAATTTCTAAGAATTCTGCCAAAACCTCCTTCATGATGGATTCTAGCAATTGCACTATGACCAATGTTACTAGCTTTTAAAGTTCTGTCTTTTCCTTCTCTTGATTAAAATTGTTAAATTCGCACTATTCCAATTCACAGGGCCCCTCCAGAATTTCTTTACTGCAATGCATCAGGGTGAGGGAGAGTTACCTGAATGCTGTGTTTCAGGAGGCAGACACACCCATTAGACTATATCCTTCAAATTCAGTCCATGGTCAGGAATAGGAGGATGTGACTACCAGCAAGGGAGGAGGAGGGATCCAGGAAGTTTTGGTGAAGGAACCTCGACCCTTAACTTGTCTAATAGATTTGAAATTCTAGCTCCCTAGGTGGATGAAACTGGGAGCTGTAGGTAAGATGAGCAAACTGATCGTAGCACCATGGTACAGGGAACCATTCAAGAGGGGACATAAAAGAGAAACATTCTGGTAATTGGGATAGTATAGTCAGGGTAATATACATTGTTCTCTGTGGCCATGATCAAGATTCCAAAGGCTATGTAGCCTGCAAGGTGTTCGTGTTTAGGATATTTCATCTGGGCTGCAGAGGAATTTGAAATGGAAGGGGAAATGTCAGTCGTCATGGTCCATGTAGGAACCAATGATACTAGGAGAAAGAGGAAAGAGGTTCTGAGAGAATATGAGCAGTTAGGGGCTAAGCTAAAAAGCAGAACCAAAATAATAACTATCTCTGGATTACTATCTGAGCCACAAGCAAGTTGGCACAAGGTCAAAAGTCTAAACAGTTAAGTGCGTGGCTCAAAGATTGGTATGACAAAAAATGAGTTTGAATTCACGGATCATTGGCACCAGTACTGAGGAAGGAGGGAACGATTCCAATGGGATGGGCTCCACCTGAATCAGGCTGGGGACAGAGACCTGGCAAATCACAAAACTAGGGCTGTGGATAGGGCTTTAAACCAAATAGTGGGGAAGGTTTTTGGGAATAGTTGTGTGGAAAATTACGGGAAAAGTTAGTGTGAGGAGGACACAGCAGAGGTTATTAAAGTTTCCAGAACAAGTAATAAGAAAGTATAGGTAGAGCCTGGGTTCTAAGGCAGGCAAAGCGGACAAGGGAACAACCAGGAAAAGGGATTTGCAGTCAACACAGGACTGAGAATGCTGTACTTAAATGTACACAGCAAACAAAACAAGGTAAATTAACTTGTAGTGCAAATTGAAATTGTCAGGTATGATTTTGAGGGTATCGCAGAGATATGGCTGCAAGGGTTCAGGGCTGGGAACTAAAAATTCAGGAGTATATGTCCTATTGAAAGGACAGGCAGATAGGCAGAGGAGAAGGATTGCCTTGCTAATAAGAAATTAAATTAAACTGAGAGCAAGACAAGATATAAAGTCAGAAGTTATAGAATCTGTGCGGATGGAGTTGAAGAGCTACAAAGGAGAAAAGACCCTGATGAGAGTTGTGTATAGGCCTCCTTACAGTGGCCAGGATCTGGAGAAGAATATAAATCAGGAGGTAGAAAAGGTGCAGATACAATAATCATGGCAGGACTTCAATATATGGCCGGTCTGGGAAAATCAAGTTGGTAGCAGATCTCAAGAAAAGGAATTCATGGAATATCTGGCATGGATTTTCAGAAAAGCATGTGATAGAACCCACTAGGGAACAGGCACTTCTGCATTTGGTGATATGTATTGAGGCAAATTTGATTAGGGAGCTTAAAGTGAAGAAACCCCTGGGGGCAGTAACCATAATATGAAAAAAATTCACCCTTCAGTTTGTGATGAAGAATCTTTAATCAGATGTAATAGCATTACAATTCAGTTAAGGTAACCGCAAAAACATGAGGCAGGAATGGACGAGTGTTGATTGGAAGGTGACCATAGCAGGGAAGACAGTGACACAGTAATGGCAGGAGTTTCTGGGGGTAATTTGAGAGGGGCAGCAGAAATTCATCCCAAGGAAGAAGAAACACACAAAGGGGAGGGTAAAGAAACCATGGTTGACAAGGCTCGTCATCGGCAGCACAGAAGCAAAAAAAAGCGTACAATGTGGTGAAGGTTAGTGGGAAGCCAGAAGATTGAGAAGTCTTTAAAAATGAGCAGAGGACAACTAAAAAAAGCTGTGGGGTGGCATGGAGATGATGAAGTATGAAAGAAAGTTAGCTAGTAATATAAAAGAAGATTGCAAGGGTTTTAGATATCGAAAAGGTAAAGAGAGGCAGGAATGGACATTCGACTGCTGAAAGATGAGGCTGGAGAAGTAGCAATGGGGAACAAAGAAATAGCCGAGGAACTGAACCTGTACTTTGCATCAGTTTTCACAGTGGAAGACACCAGTATCATACCAGAATTTCAAAATAGTCAGTGGCTGCGCTGAATTTCGAAGGCAATCATTAAGGAGAAGGTGCTGAGGAATTTGAGAGTTCCGATAGATTGTACCCTAGAGATCTGAAGGAGGTAGCTGACAAGGTTGTAGAGGCATTGGTGGTGATCTTTCAGGAATCCCTGGAGTCAGGAAGCGTCCCAGAGGACTGGAAAATGTCTGATGTAACACCTTTGTTTAAAAAGAGAGAGGTGCAGAAGAAAAGAACCTACAGGCCAATCAGTCTGATATCAGTCATTGGTCAGATTTTAGGGTTCATAGTTAAGGATTAGATTGCAGAGCACAGATAGTTCTCTTATAATGCGATGGTTGAGTTCTTGCATGACCTGTCACTAAAGAAAATCACACTATAAAAAAAGCGCCGTTGGAAATCACGTTATAGAGAAATTGCTACAGAAAATCACTATACCTGTACAACAGAAAGTTTGTATTATCCAAACAGCGTCCACTATTCATTAACTGCATTACAACAAACTCGTGTTAATGAAACATGGGTGAGAGTCGAATTACTTGTGCTTGGAACAGCATGGTAAAATAAAGCTGAGCCAGTATTGCTTTACCAAGGCGAGGTCATGCCTGGTAAATCTGCTAAAATTCTTTGAGGAGGTAACAAGCAAATTAGATGTAGGAGAGCCAGTGACACAATCTGTTTGGATTTCCAGAACACCTCTGACAAGGTGCAAATAAGATGCTGCTCAGTAAGACAAGAAACTTCATCGAAGGCTCTCTGATGATGTTACCTAGAATGGTGATGAAACGTCTGAAAACTAACCTTCCAGCTCAGCGAGCAAACTCACATCCAAGAAACTATCATGTTAAGGGCAAAGTATTGGCATGGATGGAGGTTTGACTGATTGGCAGAAAGTAAGGAATGGGGATAAAGGGGTCTTTTTCAGGATGGGAGCAGGTGATAAGTGGAGTTCTGCAGTGGTCAGTGTTGGGCCCACAACTATTCACGTTATGTATTAATGTCCTGGACAAAGGAACTGAGGGCACTATTGCAAAGTTTGCAGATGAGACAAAGTTAGTTGGAGATCTAGGTAGTCTTGAGGAAACGGGAGGCTACGGAAGGATTTGGGCAGGTGACAAGAGTTGACAAAGAAGTGGCAGAGGGAATATGGTGTGGGAAAGTGTGAGGTAATGTACTTTTGCAGGAAGAATAGAGGTGTTGACTATTATTTAAACAGGGAAAGGCTTTAGAAATCTGAAGTACCAAGGGTCTTGGGAGTACTTGTTCAGGATTCTCTTAAAGTTAACATGTGGGTTAGGTTAGCAGTCAGGAAGACAAATGCAATGTCAGTATTCATTTCAAGAGGGCTAGAAAACAAGAGCAGAAGTATACTGCTGAGGCTGTATAAGGCTCTGGTCTGACCACATTTGGAATATTGTGAGCGGCGTTGAGCCCAGCATCGAAGGAAAGATGTGCTGGGCTTGGGTGGGGCCCCAAGGAGGTTTACAAGAATGTTCTTGGGGATGAAGGTCTTGTTTTATGAGGAGTGATTGAGGACACTGGATCTTTACTCAATGGAGTTTAAGAGGATGAGAGGGATCTGATTGCAACTTACAGAATATTGAGAGGCCTGGATAGAGAGGATATGGAGAAAATGGGACAGACTGGGACCCACCTCAGAGCGAAGGGATGCCTCGACCAATACATCCTTTAGAAGAGAGATGAGGCGGAATTTCTTCGGCCAGAGAGTGAATTTATTACTGCAGAGGGTGATGGAGGCTAAGTCACTTAATCAGACATGGACACATTCTTGATTAGTAGCAGGATCAAGGGACATGAGGAGAAGGCAGGACAGTGGGATTAAGAAACACATCAGCCATGATCAAATGGTGGAGCAGACCCAATGACCCCAACAACTTAATTCTGCTCCTGTATCTTATCATTTTATGGTTTTATGTCAGTACCTGGTCCTCCTTACCTCTCACATTGTTTCCAATGTCCTCAATTAGGAGTGGATAACAAATGCTTGCCTTGGCAGCACTGCCCACATCTAATATAGAGTGAAGAGAAATAAAAGCACACACCCACCTCTCAATACCTGCTCATATATCCAACTGCTGAGCAATGTCAGACACATTGCTCAATTACAGTATAATACAATCATGGAAATTCTCCACTCTAGTTTGAAAGCAAACAGAAATTCACAGTAGAAAGGATGAGGACAGAAGACATGCCTGATTGACCTTTGATCATCAGTGTTCTTCTGTACATATTTTTCCATGAGGAATAAGTGGTATGGTATGGTCCAACTGCATGGAACATTCCACGGCAATGTGGCTAGAATTACCCTTCACAACACTGGGAACAGTTTGACCCTCAGCAGATATTGGCAAGTGATATTTGTGAACAGTGTGAAGGTCCATGCACAGTTTAGTGTAGCTACACACAAAGGTAGCTATCAAGATGTAAGAAACTTTAAGCATGTTCTTCTTCCTCTATCTAGAGATTTGTAAATGGTGCCCCTGCAGACACTATCCATCTTTGACCTCCAGACGAAATAGAAGATGGTTGGTATCACATCATTTACTGCACTGAATTATCATGTGTCAGTGCATTAAAATAGCCTGTTTATCTCTATTTTCCTCACGGTTTACTGCAAGTCCAAAAGTAATATAATCTGCAATTTTAAAACTTTTGTCCCTGTACCCCCAAATCCATGTCATTAATGTGTAACAAAAATTGTAGTAGTTCTTGCACTGAACTCTTTGTATTCCGATTGTGTGTCCCTGTCCTGTCTGAGAAATTTCCAATCTCCACAGGTCATCAGTCAATTTTCCTTTCAAATGCCCACTGCTGAATTTGTTTAAAATGCATGACAGCTGCAGAATGAAATGGCTGTAGTGATATTTCTTGTAGTTTTGTTGGATTGAAAACTGTTCACCTTGATGGACTCTTCATGCCACAGGACTGTTCCAAATGTCCTAGGATCCTGAAGCAATTTTCCTGTAGACAATACGGGCTGCAGTTGCTGGAAGCCAGAGTCTATAGGTGTGAGGCTAGAAAAGTACAGCAGGTCAGGCAGCATCCTAGGAAGAGGTGAGTCAATGTCTCGGCTCCTGACCAAGGGTGGCTGCCCAAAAAGTTAACTTCCCTGCTGCTCGGATGCTGTCTGACCTGTTATGCTTTTCCAGTCTCACACCTATAGACTCGCATTCCTTCCTGTACTTGCTCATGTGACTCAAAACGTGTTCAACTGTGAAAGTGGGATGAAAATCATGCCTGATTTTGATTAATCATTGGGAAATCTGGATGATATATCAAATCCCTGGCCCAAGAAGCCCACAGCTATTTTTAGCACTGCTCCCATCCCACAAGAGTTCAACATAGATAAAAAAAAGTGGATTTAAAGTCTGTGATTTATATGGCTGAGCTCCACACCCACAATTTTATATTTAATTACTGAGTGACCTGAGATATCATCAAAGTATTGTAATGTTCACGATCATAAATTATCTTAGTGGTTGCGCATCAACTCACACCTTTACTCACAGATCAGCATCGTGAAATTTTAATTAAAAATTAAAATGATAAGGAAATATTAGCCTTGTATTTGCATGAAGTATAATGGCGAAGCTGTTTGATTTCACTTTTGTAAAGATGAACAAAAGCACCAACAATTGGCGCAATAATTACTTACTACATAGTTAAGCAAGCTTCATGGCCCTAAAAAAAGTAGGTTTGCAATTATTTCCTGCTCCAGCAGAAATTTATTTGGAGATTTAAAGTAAAAATTAAATTTTTGGCTTTTACTTTACTGTGCCAGTCTATGTCTTTTGTCTCGCTCTCTCTCTCTTAGTGCCATTCATATTTCCCAATATTTATTTCACTTCCTGTATGTAGTTTAAGTATAATTCATGTCTCTTGTTTCAAAATTCCTGGCTTTGATCTCTGTGGTGGAAAAGCTCAGTAACTTGTAAAAGACAACATTAGATCAAGACATGGATCTAACCTTGTCCATTCCTTCAGATGAAGGCCGTGTACAAGTTGCTAATTTAATTGGCAATAGCTTCCAGCCAGGCTCACCAGAGAGTGAAGTCATTGACAGGTTCTGCTACAGAAAACTCATGAGATCCCTGTTGGGTTGGCATGTAGAGAAAGATCAATCAGGGTCCACACAGAAATGCTTGGTGAACTGACAGACCTGCCAGCAAGCCTGTGCTCACTATCAAAGAGCATGGAGAAGTCCAAATGGCTACGGATACCAGGACTCAAAGGGACTTTCAAGCTCCCGTATCAGCTCAGCAATCTGTGCTGCTGCGTATTACCAGGAAAGGCAAATGGAAGTCAGACACAAAGGGGGTATATTAATGACAATACAGTGATGATCCATAAATGGGTTGATAGTAAAGTACAAGACTGTTGCTAATTGGTCAGCCTCATATTCACAAGGATGCAGAGTGTTTGTAACAACAGAATAGAGGTATAATTCACAAAAGGTGAGAACAAATAAGCCAAGCTATCTAAATACAGGATACAGCTAGAAAGATCTTCGTATACACAGAAAAACGATGTCAACCTATTTCCTGGCACGATCTATTCAGGAGGTTCAAAACTGGAGAGAAATTACCTCTCTAGATCGCTGTGGTGGAACACATCACATAACAGAATGAAATCCGTCAATGATCTGCAAAAGTATGAGATACCAGCCAAGTACTAGGATTACCACATCTGGCATGCTGAGTAGGTTATGCAACGCAAACAAAAACAAATATTCCTCTTGATAAAGATGCTGTAAACAATGTTGGTGAAGATGTTCTCAAGACTCTGTCACCCTTTGGCCTGCTGCAAATGAACAACTACAAAGGCTGCAAAACATCAATAATGAATGTGGTACGTAAGAACAAGTCATCCTTAAGGAAGAACAAATCTTCATCTAAAGATTTTCCCCAAGATATTTTGCCTGCATTACCCCAGAGCTATTTGGGTTTTGAACAGAGGCTGACTAGCAAATGAACCCACATACTAGCCAGTGATGAATCAGGACTTTCAACCACTTGTGAATTCTTACAAGACAAGCCAAATGTATCAACTCCAGCAGCAAAGGGAACCTCTTCATCATTCATGCCTTGGACAAAAATATTCAACAAACTCATTCGCAGCACAAAGAAGATTGTAGTTTTGTGACTGATTACTTCTCTAAATATCCCATCATTCAAGCATGATCATTGCTGACATGATGAGCACTGTTTTTAGTTTCTGTGGTATCCAGACCAGATAGTGTCTGATCACAGACCAGATTTCACTGGCAAACTATTTCAAGGCAGGTGTACCAAGTGGTCAGTGATGCATATCACATGTTTACTCCTGTATCTACCACACTCAAAAGGTTGACAAGAACTTGTGTGGCATGTACTTGCAAATCAATGATCAGGTGTTGAGCAACACAACAGGATTTTCATACTTTGTTGCTGCAATTTTGTGCTACACCGACAGAGAAGGGATTACCATCCCCAGTGTAGGCCATGATAAAAGGACAGGTGACAATGACCTTGCCCAGTAACCAGTTGTCTAACCACTCTGAACATAAGATATCCTTCTTCAAAGACAGAGGCAAATAAAAATGGTAAATCATGAGTGGGGAGGTAGAGAGCTACCAAAACCGTGCATTGGATGGAGAGTGCGAGTCAGATATACAAATGGATACAAGCAAATTTTTACAAGATATGAAACCAGCCTAGATTATACAAAGTCATTACTGATTATGGTGTAACATTGTAGAGTAGCAGAGCCAGCTCAGACCAATGTACGGCAAACATGCATAACGAAAGTAAGGAAGAAAGTTCTGGCGATGGTGTTGTTGAGTAACAGCCACTGGTGACAAAACAATTAAGATGCTAAACAAGTGCAACAGAGAACAGCACACAACTCTCCAAAGAGCATATGATCAACACTTCAAACTCTGAAGATTTACACTAACATTTGAAATGTCAGTTTTGTAAACAGTGTTTTTCTGTTTCTATAATTACAGAATTGACAACACATTGGATTATTCAATACCATGATATCTATCCATTTTTTTAAGTCACAAGAGCATAGCCATGTATTAGATATTTTTGGGATGTTTGAGAAGTTTTTTTTAATCTTTGCACCAAGGGAATATTGTGTTATGTCTATAGTCAGGATTTCAGTATTTAAGAGACATGCTAAAGTTTTATCACTGTATCATGTCAGAGCATATAACTTCATGCCATACATGTCTCATACTCCATCTTACTCTGGGAAGAAGCATGATATTCTACTGCAATCTTTCTTCTCTGTTGTAAACTGATAGCTTAATAGTAGCCTAGATACTTGTATCTGTGCAAAGTATAATGTTTACTTCTGATAGATTGCTGTATTGGACATCTTTTGGATTATTCAATACCATGATATCTATCCATTTTTTTAAGTCACAAGAGCATAGTCATTGCCGTGACAGATTTTTAAAAAACACTGTTGGAGTCAAAGTACCATTAAAATAAGTACCCAATTGTTGTTTACAATATTCAGACACTACAGATCCCCTATGAAGAGTTTGCATTGAGGCACCTGCTTGATAAAGAAAGTCTCAGCTAACTAACCCATGCAGTCTATTTGAAGAACAGCCTTCACAGGTCTGTAATTTGGCAAACATTAATTACATCTTCAACTATCTGTCTCAGGTTTCGGTAAAGCTTCCCAATCAAACAAGTTGGAGAATCCAATTCTTATTTGAGTGTCATTCTCACATTCTTAGTCCAACATGCAGAAATGAGTAATGTTGCAAAGTTTATGTAACGTACTTGTAAGTTGGAAGGCAGAAAGTCAGAATTTGGTGTCTGTGAAGTGCTGGGAGGGAAAGCAGTGCATGATCCCTTTAAAACGTGATGTGCTTTTTCTACACTCAGGGATGAAAACAACATTTCTCTGGGCAGCAGATTGTGGGTTTGCAGTGCACAAAAAGCATTTGAACTGAAACATTTGCAACAAAAAGCCATGCAGCTAGCAGGTCAAACAATGGTTTTGTTTTGTTATCAAGACAACAAGTTTTGAATTTAGCCAATCAATTTAAATCCGACACTTAGAAATGAAAAAAAATTAAATCTAATGACGTTGACACCATAAGACAAATCCAATTGTAAGACATCAATATGTTATCAAGGGTGTAAAGGGAGAGGGCAGCTGGATAATCAGGAGAGTCAACTGCCGTCTGCCAGTGTTAACAGTTCTCAGTTCTCAAGAGAGAATTGCTAGTTCTCACAGTCTTTTCTAAGTTTTAGAGAAAGTACCATCTACATCAAAGATATCTCAGACACAACTAGTTAATATTCCTGACAGAAGAATTCACTGGAGAAGGCATTCCTGACATAACATTCGACGAAGAAGGCACAGAACATTCCAGCAGACATAACCTGGCTATAAGTTTGAGAAACTAAATTCTTATTTTTAATTTTACTTTATAATAAGTGAGACTAATATTTATTGGACTAGCATACCATTAGAATCTTTTTAAATTTGGGAACAGTTAGTAGTAGGGAGGGGTTTATTCAGTTTCTTAATAATTCAGTTAGTTTATTCGGTTAGATAAATAAATTGTTACTTGTTGATTGCAAAGTCAGTGTCAGGTGTTTATTTTATTTAGCTACTAGAAGTTGCAGAAAAGCAGATTTTACCACTTTTCATATTCCTTTTAATAGATTGTAGTGCAAGGCGCTCGTCTCTGGGTGTTACTGTTTTAGTTATCAGAGAGGGGGTCAACCTCCGCTTTATAACAGTAGCACCTAAGGACATATTTACCACAGTGATTTCAACAACATGATCCCAGACTTCTCTTTCCAATTCAGATTAAGGTACCTTCAAACAGATATTCTGCCAGTTCTCATTTGCCGCTCTTGGGGAAGCATTTCTTTTATCTGGACCTCAGGGAAAAACAATGCATCGCATAACTTGCCTTCAGTAAGGGTGTTCTCACAAATCTGCCACAATGCAATCAAGATTGCAACAGACAAAGTATAACATGCATTGCCAGTGGCTGTGAAGGTGACTGTGGCCATGAATTGTGTGTCAGCATCTTCCAAGGTCGAACTGAAGATACTTGCAATATCTCATAGTTAGGAGTCAACTGCTGAGTTAGGAAGATCACCGAGACTCCTTCTAATTGGAGCAAATAGAATTTCATCATCTCATACCAGAAAGCTGCAGTTAACCAAACATGCAGCTTTGCAAAGATTGCAGGGTTCCCCACAGTGCAACATGCCTCTGACTGTACGCATATTGCTTGCTGACACCTCCAGTCAGCTCTGCCCAATATGGCAATTGAAAGGGATTTTACTCACACAGAGTCAGGGTAGTATGCAACTTCATGCAGAAAATCATGCAGGTCTTTTACTGCTATCTGTCATGAAGCTTCCTTGCTGCAGCAGTCTGCATGACTAACAAAGGCTGGCTACAAGGTCAGAAAAAATCTGATAACACAGTCATAGAGCCAGACAGCATGGAAACAGGCTTGGGCTGATAAATGGCATCACCAATAAGTGACAATCTAACCATCACCTCTTGACATTCAATGGTGTTAACATCACTGAATCCCCCACTATCAACATCCTGGGCCTTATCATTGACCAGAAACTCAACTGGACTCACCACATAAACATAGTGATGACAAGAGCAGGTCAGAACCGAGGAATATTGTGGTGCGTAACTCACCTCCTGACTCCTCAAAGCCAGGCCATCATCTACAAGGCACAAATCAGGATTGTGATGGAATACTGTCCACTTTCCTGGATGAGTGCAGCCCCAACAGCAGTCAAGAATAGTGACACCATCCAGGACAAAGCAGCCCACTTGATTGGCACTGCATCCAGAAGCACCCACTCCCTCCACCACCAACAGTCAGTAGCAGCTGCATGTACTATCTACAAGATACACTGCAGAAATTCACCAAACATCCTCAGACAGCATCTTCCAAACCCACGGATACTTCCATCTGGAAGGAAAAGGGCAGCAGACATATGGAAACATCACCAGCTCCAAGTTCCCCTCCAAATCAATCAGCATCCTGACTTGGAAATACATTGTTGTTCCTTCGTTGTTGCTGGGTCAAAATCCTGGAATTCCCTCCCTCGGGGAATTGTGGGTCAACCCACAGTAGGGGAAATGGTTGAAGAAGGCAGATTACCGCCACCTTCTCAAGAGAAACTAGGGATGGCCAATTAATGCTGGCCAGTCAGTGATGCCCACATCCCACAAAAATGAATACATTAAAAAAAAACTTCTTGCATGATCATTAAACGTTTTGTGACTCTGCGCCCACTATCTTGGCTCCTGGCATTAACAATTTTGATAATCTGCTCCCATTGCCTTCTGAGAGTTTGTTGAAAGCGTCTCCTGACTCACTGTGGGAAAAGATAACACCACTTTTTGACCAAAAGCTCAGATAAAACTTTGGAAAACATTAGAACATACTCTCAAAATGTGTGTATTTCTGTAACATTCTCAGACCAAAAACAATCATTTGTTGGCATTCAGGGCTTGCTGCAGCCATTTTGCATCTAACCTTGAGAGGTAGAGGCTGGTTTTAAATAGTGCTGAGCTTTGCCTCTTATAATGTGGGATTCCCTGTTGGGGTGTGCAGCTTCCCACAGCACTATTCAGACTGACTGCAAATCGTAGTGATGGTAATGAGCAGTTTGCACAATGTTACCATATATCAGAAGCAATAAGTATGGATTAATCGTGCATTTCTATCCATGCAAGCAGTATTAGGGATTATGAATTGTCCTGACTGTTTTCTTCCAAATGGTGACTTATCATTGTACAATTTTAACAACAAGACACAAGGGGGAGCTCCTTCCCTGTGGCTGGTTGAAATTATTTACAAGCCATGCCAAACAGCTAAGATATCTAGAGTATCAATCCCTTTACAAAAACAGCCAAATTGAGTCAATGTCATGAAAACCCAACATCTGATAATTAGCTGTGGTTACAAGTAACTGGTATTATTTCTATGGAAAGTGAACTGGTGATTTTATGACGATCAGATTTGTGAATATTTTCACTAACAAAAATAATAGTATGTCTCAATCTGTGATGTAAACAACATCTTCCTATCGACATATAAGATCTCTATTCTTACTAAATGGTTTTTGGAACTTTGTTCTTTTAAGTTACGATTGTCATGGTTTGTAAAAGATAAATAAATCAGTACAGTCTGTAGGGCTAGCTAGCTATGAGGATATAAATCAGCCCATTCTCTTAGGAATTTGCTTAGGTATTTGGAACTGCAGCCCTTCTCCCGTCTGAATTGACAAAATGGATTTTATAAAAAAAATGTTTCTTGTGCATTTGGTAGGTGTAAATGGAACACTGTGACAACTTGGCTTCTTAAAGGGCTACTACATATAAAAAGAGATAGATGTACACTTTACAGGTTCCTTTTTGTTTACAAAGAAGAGTAGATGCCTTCTGAGAACTATCTTTATCTTAGGAGATAACAAGGTGTAGAGCTGGATGAGCACAGCAGGCCAAGCAGCATCAGAGGAGCAGTAAAGCTGACATTTTGGGCCCAGGCCCTGCATCTACAGTCCTTACTATCTCTTTATATTAGGAGACCGAGCTGGAAGTAATGGTGCTGAGAAAAGCAATTAAAATCACAAATTTCTGTGAGTAGAGATTTAGAATTTGAATGACCAGAGGGCAAAGTTACCTTTTTTCAAAGTAGAATCTAAGTTCTTTCAAAATAAGTGGTGTGATCCTTTTTTCAAAAGAAATGCATTGACAGGCTGGTTTTAAATTTCAAAATGAAGAAAAAGGTACATTACTATTTACAACATAAATACAAACATTTCCTGATTGAAAACACAGATTTTAAAACACTAAAAATTGGTATTATTTACTAACAAGCCTTACCTGCGTGCAGAAGATGGCTGGTTTCATATTTGCTCTCTCCAAAATGAAGTGAAAGTAATGTGAAATCTGCATGATGTCATCATTACTTATTTGGCATGACTATCGTCAGTCTCTGGAACGTCCAGTTTTGCGTTTTAAGGCTGTATTTATTAAAAAAAACATTTTAAAAGTGACTAAAGCTCAGAAAAGCAGCAGCAGTTAGAAAAATAAAGTGAAGCACAGAAATGGAGAAATTAAAGGAGACCAATGCAAAACAAACTAACACTGTTGTTTACAGAAAAATAAATGATGGAAGGCTAAATAATTATTATTAGGTAGCAATCATACCTCTGCTGAAATGCAGATATTCAAGCCACATATTAAGTTTTAATTTCCAGGTCAAGTGATCAATAATCCTGAGAGGTCTGAAAATCTTTCTTGCCATTGGTGAAGAGGATACTCACATGATTAATACATGTGGCCTTTTCCCAGATGATTAGAAGAGTCTGAAAAGTACCAGAAGACAAGCTCAAGATAGGAATCAACTTCAGGATTAACAGACTTCAACTCATGTCTGCTCTCCATTGTACAACATGTCAATCATGCATGGTGGGAGTGAAGAAGAAAATTCTGGTGAAGGTAATTGTGCTGTGCTGTTGCTTGCCGAACAAATGGTCAACCCAAGAGCAACCATAAAAAGCATAGATGGGTGTACGATCAGTAAATCAGGATGAGTTGTCAAACTTTAATTTGTTGGACTGAAATTTTAAAAGTTAATTTTGCAATCTCCTCTTTATCTGTTTGGATAATTATCAAATTGATGAGGTGTGCTTATGTTCAACTGTATATTCCTGTTTGTGACTTATTTTATCTTTGGAAGAAGGGGAATTTGTGTTATGTCTCACATACTAACTTATAGTTAGTATGCAGTCTACCTTTAACAGATATGCTCATGATATTATCACTGTATCATCACATGTAACTTGAGGGTATAAAACTCTCATATTCCCTGTTCACTGGGGCTACTTGCATGATACGCCAATAGCAGTATGCTACATGTAGTGAATGAATAGCTTAAAGTTAACACACACACTGAATTACTTGCGACTGTAATATTTATATATATCAGGAGCTACACCTAAGTGTTTGTTGAATTTTTCAATACCGTGTTGCACACATCTTGGTCATATGGCAGGGGAGTTAAACATTGCCATATTAATTACAAATATCTTGATGGCATACCACAGTAATGGTTCATGTTGTTACTGTGGGAACCAAGAATTCAGAAATTTGAGGGGCTACACATGGAGCGACATGTCTAATCAGGAAGTGTTCTTTATCCTGTCCTTCAGCTCTACCAGAACAGAATATAAGAAATAAAAAGGCTTTTCAGGAACCTCAAAAAGGAATATGTCAATAAGGAAACAGTGAATACTCCTCATAAACCTATGTGGAAATTCCCAACTGCAGAGGTGCACTAAAACACTTTCATTTGGTTTGCAAGCACAGTGTCATTGTGATTAACTTCGCAGATGACCCCCCAAGCTTAGTGAATCAATAGCAGGATTTAATGATGTTTAGTAACAGCCATGTGCTTGTCCATTTATGGATGGATCCCCGGTTATTCACAAGAGACGGCAAGCAGTTGGAATATGATGGAACAGAGCTGTTGACTCCTACTCATGGGAGAAAACATACAAGTTGCTCCTGACAAGAAAGATTTTTATAATTTTTGATGCTACTGTGGACAAATGTATGACGGATCTGGCAAAACGCAACTGGTATGGCCTGAAATGACTTGGTAATATAACAGTTCACTGACTTCCAAACTGATATTCCTGTACTGAACACAGTTGGCAGGTGTTGCTAGACCTGTAAAGAATTGTGTATTTTTGCATGCTATTGGTGCATGAAATAGCATGTGTTTCTGGTCCTGTTGAAATTGCTCTTGCTAGCTGTGTGTTGAGCTGTTTTTTTTAACTGAAGGAGACAATATTTGGCATCACTGTCTATTGCAGCAACAGTCAATGAAGTGTTTTCAATCCAATTATAGATTCTACCTGAATAAATTTGGAATAATGCAAAATGCTGAAAAGTAGTCCCAGCACAGAATGAGGTCATTTGTCCTCAAGTTGTGCTTGTGCTTATGATCTGCAAAAGCCTCCATCCTTCTTCATCTAATTTCATTCTTACATTCCTCTCTCCATAATGCATTTATCTAGTTTCTATGGAAATATATCCATATTATTGTAATACACCCTGTGGCAGTAAGTTCTATAAACTAATCACTTGCAGGGTAATAAATCTCCCAATTAAATTATTGTGTTTGTTAGAGGCCATCTTATATTTATTGACCCTAGTTTCACAATAGCTAACAGATATTCTCAAAACTAGTTTTACTGTGCATTGTGCAAACATTTTTAAGCCATGCCTGATGAATGTTTGTCAGCCTGGATTATCATCTGATGAAACTGTAATCATTTACAGCAGCAGAGTTCTAATGTGAAGCCGTGGCTGTCTGCTTCAATCTGCTTACCAGTCTAGGATGACAGCATCAGCAAATTTTGTTTAAACATTATTGTGTCTTCATTCATAGAAAAGAAAAAGAGAATTTTGTTTGCAGTTGAACCACGAAGCAAATTACATCTAGGCAAGTGTCACTGGGAGATGGAGCAGATGGATGTGGAAAGTGAGTTGTATTGGTTTGGCTGCCCAGTGAACTCAATGAAAAGGAGATTTGGATGAGAAGTTAAAAGGGCGTGTGATTTGATACTGCCAGATTTTCTTCCCCGCCTAAGTTGAAAATTGCCTACACTGTGTAGTTTTCTTCCTCTCACTCCTTTTGACCATTGAATCTGAGAAAGTTGGGGTTCAGAGCAAAATGGTGATATGCAGAATTCAACTCAGTAGATCAATAGGTGAGTTTGCAGCTTAGTTATGTTTTAATTCACTGTGAGACGTGGCCATTGCTGGCTGGCCAGCATTTATTGACTGTCCGCAGTTGATGTTGAGATGGTGGTGGTGAGCTGCCTTCTTGAACCAGTTAAACCAGTTTAATTTGATTTTCTTAGCGGCTCCCACCAAAGACACATGGTTGAAGGAAGTTGAAATGATATGCTGCAGGAGCATTATTCTTACATCTTGGCTACAATGCAGGAAGTAATTTAATGTTCTGGTATATTTGCTGAATCAGCAGTATGTTAAAGCTTTGCAGTTTTTGTCTCAAAGTTGTTAATGCTGTCCAACACATCATCTCTCACATCCATTCAATTTTCTGTAGCACGCACTTTTAACATAATTCATTAACTTCTTATTTATCTATCACTGTTGTCACTCATCCAAATCCTTATGCAATGTGATACATCCATAATACATACCTTCAGCAGGTAAACTGTAATCATTGGGTGAATACCTGATCTTGACTCATAGATCATCTTTAGTATGAGACATCAGTTAACATAACGGAAAGGGACTGCATTAGGGGCAGTATGCCACATGATGCTTAGCTTACTGATGCAGGTAAAGAAGAGAGAGAAATGACACATTCGAACCCCTGTCTTGATAGTGGAAAGACACAGTGCAGAGAATAGAACTGCAAATTAAGTGATAGAGAATAGAATAGGCGAAGAAACATGGAGACAAGTCAATTGTGTGATTAACATTTCTATTATAATAGTCATTGGAGATTTTAACTATCCAAGTAAAACTGACAGGGTGACAAAGCAAAAAGAGAAAAGAAAACTGACTTTTCACAGTGTATATCTAGCTCATTTCTCATTCAGGATGTGAGAAGACCAACAAGAAAAGAGTCATTGGATGTTGTAATGAATAATGAACAATGACAGGAGAGAAGAATTTTAGTATTGGTGATGATAAGCTGAAAGATTTGGATGGAGGGAAACATAAGTAGGACAAAAAATAATAGATTAGAAATCAGTAAAGTGTGAGGAAATATATATGGAACTTTTAGAATATTGTATTTAATTCGGGTCTCCCTGCTATAGGAAAGTTGTTGTTCAACTGGAAAGAGTTCTGCAACGATTTACAAGGAAGTTGCCAGGATTGGAAAGTTTGAATTATAGGGAGAAGCTGATTAGGCTATTTTCTCTGGAACATAGGAGGTTGAACTTACTGAGGTTTGTAAAATCGAGAGGGCCATAGATAGGGTGAAATATTGAAGGTCTTTATTCCCAGGGGTGTCCAAAATTAGAGGACACAGGCTTAAGGTGAGGGGTAACATTTTCACACGGAGGGTGATCTTGTATGGAATGAACTGCCAGAGGAAGTGGTGGAGGCTGGAACAATAACAACATTTAAAAGGCACAGGATGAGTTCATCAATAGGAAGGGTTTAGAAAGATATGGGCCAAATGCTGGCAAATCAGTTTAGGGTATCTAGTTGCCACAGATGAGTTGAAATGAAGGGCATTTTTCTGTGCTGTATAACTCAATGACCCTATAACCAAAAAAAATAAAGTGGGAAAGAATCCTGAAAAGGAAAAATGGAAAATAAATGGAAATATTTAAAAAGGATATCAGAGTTCGAGAGAATGCATTCCACTGAAAGCCAGAATGAAGCAAGCTCACTGTGGGACTCTGTCAATGAATATTGAACAAAAGAGAAAGTGGAATCAAAGAAAATGACATGAGAAGTACTCAGAGACTAAAGGAGAAGATGACAAAAGGGAATATAAGGAACTTAAACGATGAATTAGAAATCAAACTATCAGGGAGGCGCCGAGATTGCAAAATTAAATGATCAGGGAATATATAAAAAGACATGTACCTAAATAACAAAAAGAAAATTAAAGGAGGGAAAAGTTGTCTGAAGAATAAGCTCACAGTTAATGTCAGAGAATTGGCAGGAATATGGAAAAAATTTATTTTCAGCTTTTTTTCTAGAAGATGGGCACAGGAAAATGTTGCTGTTGATACCGTTAGGGTAGAGAAGGGCAAAATATTTGACACACTAGAAAAACTAAGCAATGAACTCCAATATCCAAATGTATGCACTCAAACATATTGAAGAAAAAAAAATGATGGCAGTGGCGTTAATTTATTTGAACAAGAATCTGTAAAAGAGTAGGTAGTTCCTGAGAACTGACAGCCAGCTCATCTGTTCACATATATAAAAGTAAGAAATAGATTTAACCTTGGGTAATAACCAGCAATCTTAACATTGTGAAAAGAAAAGTATTGGAATTTATACAAATTTAAGAACATCCAGAGAAAGAAAAATTTAATTAAAATAGGCAAGATTGATTCTAAAAAGCTGTGTATAATCTGATAAATTTCTTTGAAGAGGTGTCTGAAAGACTGTACAAGCGTAATATATATATATATATGTGGATGTTATATATTAGATTTTAAAAAGGCTTTCGATAAAGTTCCATATGGTAAACTCATGACACAGGTAAGTGCACGTGAAGTTAGATCACAAATATTGGAAACTGAATTAACTAGAAAGTAAATAGTAAAAGAGAACTTTAAGAGACAGTTTCAGAGATAGTAGGAACTGCTGATGCTGGAGAATCTGAGATCACATGGTGTATAGCTGGATGAACACAGCAGGCCAAGCAGCATCAGAGGAGCAGGAAAGCTGATGTTTTGGGCCTAGACCCGTCATCAGAAAAAATTTTCTGATGAAGGGTCTAGGCCTGAAACGTCAGCTTTCCTGCTCCTCTGAGGCTGCTTGGCCTGCTGTGTTCATCCAGCTCGACACCTTGTTATCTCTTTAAGAGACAGTTGTTTGGATTGGAGGAAATAGAAAGCAGAGTCCATTAGGATCATTTCTGGAACCATTGTAATTCAGGATTTATATGAATCCGTCAAGCAGGAGCAAGTAACTCAAAATCAAAGTTTGCCGTTGGCCATTTAGCTAAGACTGTGAAACAAAGCAATTCTTTGCAAGAAAATTTGCACATTGGGTAAGTAAGTGTCAGATTAACTACACCAATGATAAATGTGAAGTGATATACTTTTCTAGAAAATGGAAATCTAGTGTATTCATAGAAAAACAAGCTGAATAGCTTAGGAGAGCATAGGGATCTAAGAAGAATTTAAGGATAAGAAATCAACTCAAATTCTAACAGGGCCCTCGGATTTACTTCTAGGAGTATCGAATTCAATAGTGGTGGAGTTTGGTGACACTTGTAAAGGACCCTTGTCAAGTCACAGTTCAAAAATGGTCATCGGACCTGGAAATGTTAACTCTGATTTTTTTCTTCACAGATGCTACTAGATCTGCTCAGCTTTTCCAGCAACTTCTGTTTTTGTTCCGGATTTACAGCTGAATATAAGCATCTCATCCAAGGCTGGAAAAAATTGTTCACCAGATAACCTGAGGTACCATTGCATGGTTAGTGAGCTGCACAACACAACAGCACATCAGTTGCAAATAATGTTGGGGAAATTCTTCTGCTACTTTCTGTATTACCTTGACTTGTTTTTCTCCAAGCTTTTACATTAAATCTACATTTTGTTCCTGATTTGCAGTTCTTTCTGTTTTTATTTAGGAGAATTACGGATATGGCATTAGAATTGAACAAAAATTGCTGTTTGAAAAGATTGAACAGGTCATAAGTTTGTTCTAGAAACAAAAACCAACACTTAACAGTCAACAAGGCAGGTGACTTCAAAAGTATGAAGGAGGAAATGGTGTGGAGCTATGGGCACCAGAACAGATTGTTTCAACTGAATGGCTCATTTCTGTGCTACGTATTCTATACAATTCTAGGCATTGTGAATTAACATGTTAGAGATGTGATGACACAGCTCTAGAGCAGATGAAACTCATATCTGGACCTCCTAGCTGAGAGGTAGGGAAGCTTCCACACTGCCTTTATGCTCAAGTGTCATCTGACATTGTCAGATGATTCATCATTACCGGATGTACAGTCATACACCAGAGTATCAGTGGGTTCAGGTTTCACTCCATGATTCACACCTGAAGCAATAGACTGCAGTAGTCAGATAGATTTGGACATTAAATGTAGATGGGAGGGTACGGGGTGGTGTTTGGGTGTTTGGGCCGTTGGTGGAAGGGTGAAAGCTGCAAGTTTCGCCAGATTCTGGTCAGCTAGACATAATTACAAAACAATAGTAGCTATTATTGGTTGTGATAAAGAACAGTGGCTGTTGATGGGTGGCACTAAATCCGCCAGAGGTCCAGGAGTGTCTGAGACTTCAGACCAAATGTGACTGGAAGCTGGAATGAGAGTCATGTGAGTGTGTGTTTGGTTGGGGATTGGGGGTGGGAGTGGCTCTTGAAGGGAGGCAGGTGTTCAGAGGCAAGTGTAGGCAGTCAAGAATCCCTGTCCCCTCAGAAGGTCTGGTCTCCAGTCAGACAGAGTCAGGGCCCAGATCAAAAATCCAGGTTTTGTGTATAGCTCCAGAATATTATCCACCTTTTAAAAAAAAATCAAAAGAAAAGACTCAGATTTAATAAAAAAAACCACATGTCAGGCCATAAGTTCATAATAAATCTTCTCATGAAAAAAAAAGTTATTCATCACCTTTTACTGTTTTACATTATACCAAATATTTTATCTCCTTATATTTTTTCAGAGAATTTTGTTTGACAATCTGAATGTTTTTCCATCAAAGAGATATGGAATATTTTCTGTAATTTTGTATCTTCAGTGTCACATTCTTGGTACTTTCCTTCTTGTGTCTTCACATTCTCATTTAACTGCTTCCTGATGCTGTCTTTTTTTTATGGTCCAATAAAGAGCAGAAATGTTGGGTTATCTAGAAGTGGCTTGGATGTTTCCCATTGCTTTGGAATATGAAATAAACATCTCATCCAAGGCTGGAAAAAATTGTTCACCAGATAACCTGAGGTACCATTGCATGGTTAGTGAGCTGCACAGCACAACAACACATTAGTTGCAAATAATGTTGGGGAAATTCTTCCACCACCTTCTGTATTAAATTGACTTGTTTTTCTCTGAGCTTTTACGTTAAATCTACATTTAGTTAATCTTTATAAGTATGATTTATCGCAATTCATTGTTATTGATACCATCACTAAATTTTTAATGTTGTATTTTTAGGCTCTAAACTGCTTCAGGGAAAAATATGTTTTCTCCTGACTTTGACACCTCCCTATCCCAAATTCCCTGTTAATATCTAACCAGAAATCAAGTCTAGAGGTGCATGCATATCACATTACATTGCACCTGTAATTTCACTCTGTAATTTTTCTAGCAGTCAGCTCATGTGTATAAAAATGACAGCCGAAATGAACTTAAAAGATGGAGACTTCATGAATTTTGCCAATCTTTCAACATACCCACAAATTAGTGGATGCATAGTGTTGTTGGGAGAGTAGGATGTTCTTGCGACATGACGGTATATCCCTACCTCTGAGCCAGGAGGCCCAGGTTCAAGTCCCCTATGCTCCAGAGATGTGAGATAACATCTCTGAATAAGTTGATTATGAAATAGCTTCACAAAGGACTAACAACTCCCTAAAGTAACAAATTAAGTAGCTCTTTACTGCCAATTGCACTGTCCCTCTGAGGCTGTTACTTCTCTCGTAATTGATTGGAATATGAAGGAACCTAGCTCGTCCCCAAGACAATGAAGCATCATAAAGTCTTCCTGTAGGCAAGTCAATATAATGGATTTTTCTGGATTCAGTGAATCTCTTGTTTACCCGTTGGTGTAATTTATTGCAGCTACTGCTTAGTAAAACCATACGTGTAATATAGTTTCAATGGTTGCAGAATTAAATAAGCTCTGGACTGTCCCATTCTGCATTGTGCACATTGGCTTTCTTGGTTCACACTGTCTTTTTTTATTCTTATGAGGTAGCTTTCAGATATTAAGATACAGACAGAAAAATGCTTTTAACTAGATTGCTTGGTATAAATTATACATTTAATGGCAGAATTTCATTCAGTACTAACAACACGTGATGTAAATCTAGTGAGAAATGTTTTTCATTAATATATGAAAGGACCTAATTATAAAGTGCTTAGATAACATCTGTTTGTGCACTTCAGTCATTCAAATGTAATGCTCTTGAAGATATCTTGATATAAAAAGTATTACATAGGTTAATGTATTGCACTACTAAAAGAAAATAAATATATTCCCTCTATATATTTGCAAGCAAGTATAATTGCATAAGATTAAATTCTTCATTGTTAAAGTATTCCTTTACAGAAGATTCTATATGTAATTTTTGAAATTATACACAGTGTTTTATTTTCAAACCTTAAGTAGTCAATTTTTAAAAGACGTAGAATATTGTGTATTTTAAACATAAATATGGCTATGCAATCGCCTACTGACAGAAGTGCTGAAACACATTAGTGTAATCAAAAAACACAGAACTTTACATTTCTGGGAAACCTGGATGGTTGATTCATTTTTGCGCAGACGCATGGTTTTTCCTCTACCTGAATTCAATTTTTGAAACATTATTGGAATGATTTGAAGATAACTTTCAAGAAAGATTGTGCATGGTCACATAAAATTCAGAAAGACTAAAGCTTTTAAATAGGCCATGTTCCACTGTACAGCATCCCTCTGTCACAACCCTGAACAAAAAAAAACCTGCACTCCACCTCATTTCATCCTTCTTCAGTTCTGCCAGGGTCAATATCTATTTTCCAGACATTTCTGTATATTGAACCTACCTGTCAGTCTTAATTAAGAGCAAAATAACTGTTGGAAAGCTGATATATGGATTTCTGTATTTCACTGAGCACAGTGGTTCAGTGGTTGGCACTGCTGCCTCACAGTGCCAGGGACCTGGGTTCAATTCCACTGCTGGGTGACTGTCTGTGTGGAGTTTGCACAATCTCCCTGTGTCTGCGTGGGTTTCCTCCAACAGTCCAGAGACATGCAGGCTGGGTGGGTTGGCCATGCTAAAATGCCTGTAGTGTTTGGAGATGTATACATTAAGTGGGTCATAGGGGAATGGGTCTGGGTGGGATGCAGTCAAGGTCAGTATGGACTTGTTGTGCCAAATGGCCTGTTTCCACACTGAAGGTAATTCAATGATCTATAAAATGCTGGAGAAGCTCAGCAGGCCTGGCAACATCTGTGGAGAGTGAAACCAAGTTATTATTTCAGGTCTGATATGATGCTGAAGAAGAGTCATATTAGATTAAAGCACTCTGTTGAAGAATCAATTAAGATTTCATTTCAACCCACAGGCAAACTACAAGACCAGAAAGTCCTATGTTACATGTTTATTTTGTCCATCTTGTTTGCAAAACTATTCATTTACCAATTGCCATCCTTCTTCAAAATGTTGGGTGGTGATCTGACATTTCACTGGCCTTCATTTCTCACCCCTCAGAACATAGTGCGTTCCTCAACTCAAATCAGATTCCTGAAGAAAAGGTAAGTAGAAATGAAGAGGGGATGGGCAGAAAATTATGGAGCTCAGTAATAGGTTGCTTAAAAAGGGATGTTGTCTCGAGAGAAAAATAGGAAATATACCCAATTTTATAGGGAAGAATATAAAGATTGTTTTCTTGAATTTTTTAAAGCAGGTTGTGTCTTCCTTATTCAGTTGTTGACAGGGTCAGTAATTTACCCTGTTGACCTTTGTTCCCTGATATTTAGACTAGTTAGGCCTTCTGAGCCAGCAACACAATCTGGCGGAGGTGAGCTGCTAATTCCCTGCCTCCATGCCTGCTGTCCCATTATAGGGCATGAGGTGACTCCCCAATAGTCCTGCTGCAGTCAGAGACCTGGCAGCCCTGGAGCTTGAGCAGCTTCACCTGGAGAGGTGGGCACTTCTGAGGCAGTTTAATGACATTGAGGGTTCCCCAACATGGAGTTTCCCCCTCACTAGCCCTTACATCAATCATAAATAACTGGCATGTCGATATTTACGTGAATAATGAAAGGGGAGAACTACAATTTGAATAAGCCTCAGGCATCATTGATGCCTTTTGTTGATGCATTCTCTCCTCGTTACATGGAGTCTCCCACTTTGATGACTCTCCAGCTTACAAGTCACCATTCACTGGGGTCGTACTAATGCAAATTGATTGTCAATTTCCATGAAGTGTGCGTCCCATTTCGAGAAAAGTTCTTGGCATTGAGAATGCAGTGGGGAACTACCATTAGGCAACCCCTCCCTGTAAAACCACCATACCCTCAACTCCTCCAAACCCTTGTCAGGAAAATCCAGCTCAAGCTCAATGGCTTGATTCCATGGAATGTAACAGAAAGTGTCTCAATCCACTTTGAGGACAGATCCAATGACCGGGAAACACAGCATCAGCTGGGATGTTTGGAAAGAACAACACATCAAACTTCTTCATTCCTTCTTCATAAAAAATGTGTTCACATGCATACATATCTGTTAAGCGGTCAGGGAGTGGATGGGAAGTTGGTGATTCTAATGGAAAACATTTTCCTTAGATTTTCCTTTTTTACTATTTAGGTACACAATGCACCTCTGGGAAAACTTAAGATTTAATTTTTTTTTCCATAAGCTGAGCTTTGGCAAAACATTGCACACCTGAATCCATGTCTGGACAAAGAGATGTTGGGAAGATGCTTCCATTGGGAGGAGAGTCTAGGACCCGAGGGCACAGCCTTAGAGTAAAGGGAAGACCTTTTAGAATGGAGATAAGGAGAAACTACTTCAGCCAGAGAGTGGTGAATCTGTGGAATTCACTGCTACAGAGGGCTGCGGAGGCCAGATCATTGAGTGCATTTAAGACTGAGATAGATAGGCTTTTGATTATGAAGGGGTCAAGGGTTACGGGGAGAAAGCAGGAGAATGGAGTTGAGGAACTTATCAGCCATGATTGAATGGTGGAGCAGACTCATTGGGCTGAATGGCCTAATTTCGGCTCCTATGCCTTATGGTCGTATTGATACTCTTTCCTTGAAGGACAAGGTGGTGCACAATTAGACACAAGCATCAGCAGCTAACCAGAAAATGCATGCCCTCACCCCCATGAAGGAGATGGTGACCACAATCATTGATGTGACTAGGACAGAGGTTGTGGCCAGCTGAAACCGTAGAAATAAAAGTATGTTCCCACTTAATCCTCATATCTTACTTTCTGCTCTTTGAATTTGCAATCTGCAGATGGTGGAAGTATAGGCCTCTGCTTCTCCTCACCTCCACTCACTGCAAACCTATTCTAATGAAAGAACAACAAATTCATGCCCCACAGGGCCAGACTGGCAACATTAGTTCTCCAACCACTGGTACTTAGCTAGTGCCTCTGCTGTTGTCACTCAAGCTGCTAGCCCGGACTGTTCTATCCATGCAAGGTGCTCTGTCCAAAATAATATCCTACAGATCATCTGCTGTCTCCCTCAACGAAACTCAGCACACTTTCATCAACTATGAAGTAAACACTGTCATTTAAGGTGTTTGGGACAATTTGATTTTTGGCAGGCATTAGTGAATTGCTCCAAAGTAGTTGAGGGATCAGAACCATCAATGTTTTTCATGTTGGCATCCTGAACATGCTGGCCGTGTCTTGTTAAGTTGCAGAGTGGAGTCATGAGCAATACTTTAAGCCTTTGTTCTTTGTTGCACACCAGCTACTATCTGGTTTGATGCATTGCCTGAGAGCAAGATTGAGGAAATGCCAGACTGAAAGCACCATGACTGCTGCCAGAATTGTGCATAGTTATCTGGAGTTAAGGATTAACAAGACCTTTACTCTAATAATAACCGAGGATGTGGACAAGGGAAATATTATAGTGATGTGATAACTCATGGAACTGGAACTTGAATCTAAAAGGCTCCAGAGATATCCTGTTTTACCAACACTTGTGAATAGTTATAGACAATGAAAGCCACTAATGCTCGCTCAGCTGTGTGCAGACCTAGTCATCCTATGTTAACTTATGGCAACAGTGTTAGCATCAAGATATCCAAACAGTCATCAAAAATAAATGAAAGAAAAATTATCCTGGAAGAATTCCTGACCTGGAAAGTGGGAACAGCGCCAAGCAGCGGTAAAGAGTTTGGAGAAGACGAGCTCCAGACTCAGCCCACAGTGTGAGATAGGTCCACAGCACAATAGATCACCAGGATCAGGCAGCCAGACAAAAACAACAATGGAACAAAAACAAAGTTGCTGGAAAAGCTCTGCAGGTCTTGCAGCATGTGCAAAGGAAAAAACAGAATTAACGTTTCGGGTCCAGTTCTGAAGAAGGGTGACTGGACCCGAAACATTAACTCTGTTTTTTTCCTTCACAGATGCTGCCAGACCTGCTGAGATTTTTTTTTCCAGAAACTTTGTTTTTATTCCTGATTTACAGCATCCGCAGTTCTTTCGGTTTTTATTAAGAATAACAAGGGAAAGGCCACAGCAAGGATCTGAGCGCTGGACGCAGTCCAAAGAGCACTTAGAGCTCAAAAGAAACCAAGCAGCAGGCTGGGGGCAGAGCAAATTGCATCAATCACTCAGCTGGACAGCAAGTGATGGATGACTGCAAAGTACAGCTATACATGGAGATAGAAAATAAAACAAAGACAAACGCCACAAAAAATCCTTGAACAGAAAGAGCAGGAAGAATCATGAGGCGGTCACCCACTATTACAGCGCCAGACTGACAGTAGTGCTGTCCAAGCAGTACCACGGAAGCCTAAGAGTGCCAGGAGAGTAGCATTTACAGAGCTGGTCAGCATCACAAAAAAGTTAAAAGTGTCCAAGGATTAAGGGATGCCAAAGAGGTGGATGAATTCTGTAGCATGGATATTTTTTTCATTGACAGAATGAGGGCATCGCAGACCAAGGCAGCATTTATTGCCCATCCTTAATTGCCCAGAGGGCAGTTAAGAGTCAACAATGTTGCTGTCGGTATGGAGACAAATGTATGCAGACCAGGTTAATGTGGGAGTTTCCTTCCCTAAAGGATAGTAGCAAACAAGTTGGATTTTTCTGACAATTGATTCATGGTCATCATTAGATCCTCCAATCCAGATTTTTTTTGTTAATTGAATTCAGATGCCATCATCTGCCATGGTGAGATTTGAACCCAGGTCCACCTGAGTCTCAGGATCAACAGCCCAGCAATAATATCACTAAGCCGCCACTTCCCCGCTAATTATTGGCAATATCAGAGAGTAGAAATAAATGGGTCATTCTCATGTTGGTAGGCTGCGTCCAGTGGGGTACCATAAGGATCAGTACTTGGATCCCAGCTAATCAAAATCTATCAATGATTTGGAATTGGGGGCCAAATGTAATATTTCCAAGATGATGGATGATACAAAACAATGTGGGAAGGTGTGATGTGAGGGAGCTTCAAGAGGATTTGGACACTTAGTGAGTAAGCAAGAACATGACAAATGGAATAACTGTTGAAAAATGTGAGGTTATCCACTTTCGTAGGAGAAATCAATGTGCAGAGTATTTCTTAAATGGTAAGAAGTTGGAAAGTGTAGTTGAACAAAAGGATCTACATATCCTTGTCACTAAGTAAACAAAAGCTAATATACATCTGCAGCAATTATTAGGAATGTTTGCCTTTATTACAGAGGATTTGAGCACAAGAAAGTGAAATCTTGCTTCAACAGTATAGAGCCTTGGGCAGGTCACACCTGGGGTAGTGCACACATTTTTAGTCAACTTGTCTTAGGAATAATGTAACTGCCATTGGAAGGAATACAACAAAGGTTCATCAGATTTGTTCTGAGGATGGTGGGATTATCTATGGAGAGAGATTGGGGAAAGTTGGCCTGTATTCTCCAGATATTCAAATAATGGGAAGTTATCTCATTGAAACTACAAAATACTTAAAGGGATAGACAGATTAGATACAGGAAAAGGGGAAAAACCCTTATAAAATGGGGAGGAATTGATGAGGAGCTTTTGCTTTACATAAAAGATTTTGAATCTTTGAATTCTTTACTCCAGAGCACTGTGGAAGCTCAGTTATTGAGTATGTTTACAGTAGAAATGAATGCTATTTAGAGATTTGAGGATAATGTGGGAATAAAGTGTTGAATTAGATGATCGTTTATTGTGTTAGCAATCATTTTCAATTCCTCCCTGACCTCAGCAGAGGTGCTAGAGGACTGAAAAACAGCCAATGTGGATAGTTATCAATCAGATAGTTAATCAATTCGTCACTTAGATTTCACATCCACTCGGTTAGCATGTGTCAATATAAACTCAATGATATATAAAGTATCGACAGCCCTAATCTTAGTTGGCAGTTAGATAGCATTCCCAGGGTGCAGTGTAATCTTGATTCTGTCACTATACCAATAATGTACAAACACTGCAGACAAGTGGATACCTTCCTAATCACCACCCTGGTGTTACTGTGGGTTAATAAAACCATGTGAGCTCCCTGCTTATGACCTCCCATGACTTTATATTTCATTAGTTTTGTTGAAGATTTGAATTTTCAGCACATAAGAATAATTTTATCAATAAAGTGAGTCTTCACACCCTTTACAAACACTGAATTTAAATTCCACAGCTATATTGGTGCACAGGTATAATTGTGATTATACATGTATTGAGATAGTTAATGGTTTCTCCAATGTGTATTGCTTATAATAATCAATAATACATCCAAGTGCCAAGAATTTGTTATGTTTAAATGTGCTGCTGGAGTGTACCATAAATAGTGTGAACATCGTTAGTTGAGGTGCATAGGAAATGTGTGAATACTATTTATTTTCACTCTAAATGTGTGCTAATTCACTGAGAATGTAGAACTTAGCTAAGATCCAGTTTGCTCACTAGACAAAGATTGGTATTACTACAGACAGTGAAAAATCAATAGCGAGTAATGTTAGTCAACTGACTAGTCAAGATGATCTAAACCAAGCAGAAAGCGTTTCCCAAATTGTGGGTTGTGACCTCCAGTAGAGTCATGAATCAAGTTCTTGGAGTTGTGAGCTCCAAGCAAGAAATGGCTGCCGTGGATCTCTGTTTGAGTGTTAATAGCTACAAGGCTCCTTTAAATCTTTACCTTTAAATAAAATGGTGCAATAATCAAATTAACTGATTTTTGAGGCTGAATTCCTGTTCCAGTAAAGCCAGTGAAAAGATATGTTGTTAAAAATCTTTGAAGTTGAGAACCATTAACTTCTTACCTTGTTTCACAACTTCCCCTCTCCTTATAACTCTTACTGAGGGATTATGGTCATTTTTAAGCATCAAAATTGAGTCACAGTGGGAAATTTTTTGAGATTCACTGCTGTACAATTTCTCAAAGGATGCATTAAATATCAGGGTGCATATTATTAGCTAGTATCTATCCAAAAGATCATTTTCCTGTAAACTTAGCTGCTGCTTATTGGCAAGATTTGCAAATCTAAAGACACATCCAAGCTCCTGTGCACTACTAGTGAATCAGGCTGACTGGTCAGCTAGCAATAATGCTCCAAAGTAATCTAGGCCAATATGGTTCTATTTCTTTTAAGAAGTGCTCTTGGTACTTGGGTGGCGCTGATGTAATTAAATCTGGTTATAAATATAGCTTAGTTTGAGAAGTATGTCTGACTGATTAGGTAGGAGACACATAGATAATAAAAACATGTCAAGAGTCAAGTAGAATGAGGAGTTAATTATTAAAAAAAAACTCTAATCATAGCTAGCTGTAAAGCCAGAAAGGTCAACTTTAGAATTAAGATAAACCTCGAGGGGGCATGGAGATGACATATAGATGGTATTAAATATTAGAATAGTACTCAATACAGAAAAAAGCTTTAAGTAATAGGTGGGAAAGGAGCATGAGAAATAGGATGAGTAACAGGTGTTTTGTAGTAGGTACAGCAGGTAATTAAGAAGGCAAGTGGAATATTATGCTTCAATGCTAGAGGGATGGATTTAAAACTAGGGAGGTTACGTTGCAGCTGTATAGGATGCTGGTGAGGCCATGCCTGAAGCACTGTGTAAAGTTTTGGTCTCCTTACTTGAGAAAGGATGTAGTGGCACTGGAACTTTTATTGTTAACCTAAGGTCTATCTACTCTCCACCCCTACTTTATACTATCATCCATATGCCTATCTAATAGCCACTTAAATGCCCCCAATGAGGCCAACTGCACTACCCTCTTCGGCAATGCATTCCACGCCCCTAACACTCTCTGAGTAAAGAATCTACCTCTGACGTCTCCCCAATATCTATCTCCACTCACTTTAAAACTAAGCTCCCTCGTAATAGTTACATCCACCCTAGGAAAAAGTCTCTGGCTGTCTACTCTATCTATACCTCTGATCATTTGGTACAACATGCAAGAATGAGGGAGGATCTTATACAGCCATATAAAATTATGAAGGGAACAGATAAGATTGAAGCAAGGAGGTTGTTTCCACTGGTAGGTGAAACTAGAACAAAGGGCCAAATTCGTGAGTCCAGATTTGGGACTGAGTTGAAGAGGAACTTCTACAGCCAAGCGGTTGTGAATCTGTGGAATTCCCTGCCCAATGAGGCAGTTAGTTACCTCATTCAATGTTTTAAAGGCAAAGATAAATAGATTTTTGAACAGTAAGGGAATTAATGGTTATGGTGTCAGGATGGGTAAGTGGAGCTGAGTCCATGAAAAAATCAGCCATGATCTTATTAAAGGGTCGAGTAGGCTTGATGGGCCAGATGGCCTAATCCAGCTCCTATTTCCTAAATTCTTATATGGAATGTTCACTAGGATTGAAAGGAGTGTCAGTTTTATAGTTACTCAGGAAGCACAACAATCTCTAATTTTTGCTGGATAACTAAGAAATGTGATGTAGACTGCTAGTTTAGATTTTTGAATTTTGAAGTAGTGACATTTGAGTTTTTCAGTGGGTCTGAAGGAATTAATAATTAACCAGCAAACGTTTTTATAGACATGGTGTTATTTTTTTTTCACAGGGCAGTTTGTGAGTGTTAGTCTTCAGAACTACTGAGTTTTTATTTGCTTTTGCGATGTAGTGAAGTACACAATTGTACCTCAAGACTTCAGTTAGACATTTTTGGAGTTGTTTTAAATTTACAGATATAACTATAGTTTAGAGAGAGTCAGACATTTTTCATTTTTCCATCGTTGTGAGCAATTTTGTAGAAGTTTTCATGTGTAAAGTTACCCCTGCAAAAAGGAAGAGATATTTAAAATTCTTTAGAGTAAGGAGTTAATCATAGTCCTAGATGAGATATATTGTGATGAAATCCTGAAAAAGTTATTTGCGGCTGAGATTATTTATACTCAGATGTGTGATTGCTCCAGAAAGAAGATACCAAATTTTCCAGACAGGGAATTGAAGTCAAATTAAACCCATTAAGGTGTTAGAGACAAGGATTCTCTGGTGTGGGAACTGACCAGGGGTGATTTTTGATGCTATGTTGTGATGTCTTTGGATCTATAAAGAAGTATTTTGGTGATGAATGGATTATATTTTATCGGCATGTCTCAAAATTTTTAGGTTTGTGCTATAAATAAGTTGTCTGTTTTATTCTATGTTATCTTCATTCCTTTTAATTAATAAACATCTGTTTCCTTATTAAAGGTAAACACTGCATGCTTATATTTCAGTGAGAGACCACATTGTTAAGACCAAAACAAGGCCAAAAATCACACGACACCAGGTTATAGTCCAACAGCTTTATTTAAAAACATTAGCTAACAACCAAAAAAAAAGGCTCGTTAACTGCTTTGTGTTGAATCTTTAATTAGTTGGAAAGGGGATGCAGGTTTCTATTGATTAAAATGCAAATCCCATAATTTCTTTCAAGTCATTGCCCCAAGATACTTATAAGTTTTATCAGCATACGAAAGAGGTGACATCTCAGGTCTGACAATGCATTTTTATGTGTGAGGCCTTGTTTAGAATCTGTCTGTGTTTTAACCTGGAATCAGGCTGGTTTTAATTTTTTGAACAAAATAGAATGCATCTGCAAATACACAAACATCTTGGATGAAATAATTCACCCCATAGATTTACTTGTGAGTGTGGGTGTGGGTGTGTTTGTGAGAGACAGTGAGAGTGTACAGTGTAGTAGGGCCTCTGCAGTGTGACATGAACCCAAGTTCCTGGTTGAGGCCACCCTCATGGGCACTGAACATAGCTATCAGCCTCTGCTCGGTGACTCTGCACTGCTGTATTTCCCGAAGTCCACCTTGGAGGACATTTACCCAAGGAACAGAGGCCAAATGTCCTTGATCTTTTTCTGAAGAAGGGCCTAGGCCCAAAACATCAGCCTTCCTGCTCATCTAACACTGCTTGGCCTGCTCTGTTCATTCATTTGTTATCTCAAATTCTCCAACATCTGCAGTTCCTGCTATCTCTGTCCTTGACCACTGAAGTGTTCCCCAACTGGGAGGGGACATCCTTGTCTGGCGATTGTTGCTTGGTGTCCATTTATCCTCTGTCGCAGCATTTGCATTGTCTTGCCAATGTACCATGCCTCAGGGCATCCTTTGCCTGCAACATATGTGATAGACAATGTTTACAGAGCCACATGAAGATCTGTCATGCACTTGGTGGATGGTGTTCCCCTGTGTAAAGGTTGTGTCCATGTTGAAAATCTGACATGTCTTGCAGAGTTTGCCGTGGCAATGTGGCGTGGTGTTGTGATCAATGCTGTCATGAAGACAGGGTAGTTTGCTGCAAACAATGGTTTGTTTAAGGTTTGGATGTTGTTTGAAGGTGAGAAGTGGAGGCATAGGGAAAGTTATGGCAGGGTGGTTTTCGTCATCGATAATGTGTTGAAGGCTGCAAAGAACATGGCATAGTTTCTCTGCTCCCAGAAAGTACTCGATGATGAAGGGTACCCTATTGGGCATAGCCCATGTCTGTCCTCTGAGGAGGGTGTTACAGTTTTTTGCAGTGGCACGTTGGAACTGGTGTTTGATGAATTGAGCATCGTATTCTGTTTCTATGAGAGGGCATCCTCCAACAACTTAAAGTGACATTGTGTTCCCCTTTGCCTGAGCAGATCCTTTGTACACATGTGGCCTGCCTGTAGGGGATGGCTGTTTTAATATGTTGAGGGTGGAAGTTAGAGGAGTGCACATCATGAGATTATCTGTGGGCTTGCGGTAGAGTGAGGTACTGAGGTGTCTGTCCTCGAAGAAGATTTGTGTGTCCAAGGACAAGACTGATTCTAAAGCGTAGTCCGCAGTAAGCCTGATGGTGGAATGAAACTTGTTGATATCACTGTGTAGTTGTTACGGTGATTCATTGCCATGAGTACAAAGGAGGAAAGCGTCATCAATGTATCTGGTGTATAGCGTTGGTTGGAAGTCCTGCATAGCAAAGAAGTCTTGTTCAAACTTGAGCAGTTTCATTCGTGGACACACATATTTCCATCAAGTACCTCAGTACCTCACTCTGCTGCAAGCCCACAGATAACTTGATGATGCTGTACTTCTCTAGCTTTCACCTTAAACATATTAAAAGAGCCGTCCCCTCCGTCCAAGCCCCATGTATACACAGGATCTGCTCAGACAAGGGGGAACACAATGGTCACCTGAAGGTGTTGGAAGACGCCCTCAAAAGAGCAGGATATGATGCTCAATTCATCAAACATCAGTGCAAAAAATATAATTTTAACTTAGAGTTATAGTCTATTTTGGAAGGTTTCATATACAGGGCAATTGCCTCATCAGAAGTGTAATTCCTAGTTACGAGAAAGGTAGGATTTCCAGGTGGTCCTGTAATGCATCTTTCAGTGTACATCATCGCCACAACTATCTTATTCTTTGATTTCACATTCTATGTTTCTTATGAGCTTTCAGTGTATGGTACTGAAACGTGAGAATTTTATTAAATTATTGAAGTAAAGGTCATGTTATATTTGCTTTTGTCTTAATCTTTCTTATTTATTCATTATTGAATCTGCAACACCAAATCTCAAAGGTACAAACAAACAACTAAATGGTTGGTGTGAGAATAAATATTAAAGCAAGCCAGAAGTCATGTGTAAGCAATGAAGCAAGCATAAATGATCCATGCCAATGTTGTCACTTAATCAATGGGATTACAGTTTGCTCCTATTTATATATTTAGAAGATATATTCACTAAAAGGAAAAAGAAACAAACATTGTTTGGCTATTGACCAAACCTTTTAATGTATACATTTTTCTTTCAGTAATGTTAGTGGTGTTTCTCATTTTGGTTATAGATAGTCACATTATATTGGATTATGCATGCAGGACTTTACAAGTCATTAAACATCCAATTTTAAGTTGTCCTCTGTAACTGTATCCTGGATGAATCTATTTCTTACAAACCAATTTGTTTAAGGGAAGTTGTCCCTTGGGGGCTATTAAAACCATTTACTAATCTTAGATGAATAATATTCCATGACTCCTTGTAATGGAATGGAATAGGTTCCACGGGAGCTCCATAAGCCTGATTATTTACTGATCATATTTCATGCTAAGGTCAGTAAATGTATGTCATGTGAAGCCCAGGAATTTTTTTTCTTATATTTTTGATATTGGGGACCAAATCTTCTGGTGTCCACATCATTGGAAAATGAACATATGAGTCAGAACTACATGAGAATTTCTAAACAACCTGTTCAACAGCATTATGATACATACCTCTGGAGCAGGTAGGACTTGAACATAGGTCTCCTGGCTCAGAGATAAGGGTGCTACCACTGTGCCACAAGAGTCATTCAGGAGAATTTCTAGGGATGTTTAAACTACTAATGGGTAGTATCATTGCTCCTAAGAGTTCTCCATGATTGTCTCCATCTCAGAGTTAGAGTCAGAAGTCAGATAGTTCTGCATTGGTAACCTCATCATCATGTAGATAGTCCAACAAGGGATGGAGCCATACAAGACCTTATATTGGGACTGAGCCTGGCGAGGCTATCAAAGTTTCAGTTGGCGAGTATTTTTTGGGAACAGTGATCATAATTCTGTAATTTTTACAACAGGCATGGATCAAGATAAAAACCGAAAGAACTGCAGACACTGTAAATCAGGAACAAAAACAAAGTTGCTGGAAAAGCTCAGCAGGTCTGGCAGCATTTGTAAAATAGAAAACAGAATTAGCATTTCGGGTCCAGTTCTGAGCCTGAAACGTTAACTCTCTTTTTTCCTTCACACATGGATCACGATAAGACTGGTCCTTGAATGAAAGTGCTAAACTGGGGGAAGGGTAATTACAACAATATTAGGGAGATACTGGAGAAATTAGCTTAGGGGAAGTTGTTTGAGGGCAAATCCATATCTTGCCATGTGGGAATCCTTTAAAGATCAGTTGAGCAGAGTTCAGGATCAGCATGTTCCAGTGAGGATGAAAGATAAAGATGGCAAGATTCCGGAACCTTGGATGACAAGAGATATTGAGATAATAAAATGTGAGGCTGGATGAACACAGCAGGCCAAGCAGCATCTCAGGAGCACAAAAGCTGACGTTTCGGGCCTAGACCCTCTGATGAAGGGTCTAGGCCCGAAACGTCAGCTTTTGTGCTCCTGAGATGCTGCTTGGCCTGCTGTGTTCATCCAGCCTCACATTTTATTATCTTGGAATCTCCAGCATCTGCAGTTCCCATTATCTATGACAAGAGATATTGGAAGGTTAGTACAAAAAAAAAGAAGCATGAGGAAGCAATGACCTAGTGGTATTATTGCTGGCCTATTAATCCAGAGACCCAGATAACATTCTGGGACTGCATTCAAATCCTGCCAGGGCAGATGATGAAATTTGAATTAAATGAAATATCTGGAAATAAGAATCTAATGATGATCATGAACCCATTGTCAATTGTTCACTAATGTCCTTTAGGGAAGGAAACTGCCATCCTTGCCTGGTCTGGCCTACATTGACTCCAAACCCACAGCAATGTGATTGACTCTATACTGCCCTCTGGGCAATTAGGGATGGACAATAAATGCTGCCTAGCCAGAAACATCCTCAACCCATTAATGAATAAGCGATATGTAAGCTTTAGGAAAATGAAATCAAAGAAAGCCCTAGAGGAGTATAAAGGAAGCAGGAAGAACTTAAGCAAGTTGGCTGATGGAATTTAATTTAGATAAATATGAGGTACTGCATTTTGGTAAAACAAGCAAGGGTATGACATATTGAATTAATGGTAAGGACCTGGGTAGTGTTATCAAATAGAGAGACCTATGGGCTCAGGTACATAATTCTTTGAAATTTGTGTCAGAGGTAGGCAGGGTTGTTAAGTAGGTGGTTAACACATTTGCTTTCATTATTCAGTCCATTGAGTAAAGGAGTTGGGATCTCATGTTGAGGTTGGGCAGGACATTAGTGAGGTGTCTTCTGGGCTACTGTGTCCAGCTCTGGTGGCCCTGATATAGGAAAGACGTTATTACATTGGAAAGGGTTCAGAAAAGATTTACCTGGGAATAGAGGGTTTGAGTTGTAAAAATAGGCTACATAGGCTGGGAGTTATTTCACTGGGGCACAGGCAGTTGAGGGGTGACCTTATAGACATTTATAAAATCTTGAGGAGTAAAGATAAAATAAACAGCAAGAGTCTTTTCCTGAGGCTGGGGGAGTTCAAAACTAGAGGGCATATTTTTAAAGTGAGAGGAGAAAGTTTTAAAATGGACGTAAGGGGCAACATTTTTACGTAGAGAGTGGTTCGTGTGTGGAATGGACTGCCAGAGGAAGTTGATGGCTGCAGGTGCTGTTACATTTAAAATACTTGGATAAGTACATGAATAGGAAGAGTTTGGAGGGCTATGGGCCAAAACCAGGCAAGTGGGACCAGTTTAGTTTGGGAACATGGTCAGCTTGGACTGGTTGGGCCTGTTTTCATGCTGTATGAATCTATTACTCTAAAAAATTAGCTGGGCTAAAAGGGACCAGAAAAACCTATTTGGCACGCAGGATTAAGGAGAATTCTGAGGCATGTTACACATATATTCAGAGCAAAGGGGTAGCTAGGGAAATGTTAACTGTGCACAGGGAAGGAGTAAGTTGAGGTTCTGAATGAATACTTTGCTTCAGTATTCAGGAGCAGAACATAGATTAGAGAAGGGCATGTTGATATTCTGGGGCATGTTGATATTAAGAAGGAGTGGTACTGGGTGTCTTGAAAAACATTAAGGTGGATAAATCCCAGGGCCTGATAGGATCTGTCCCAGGATATCGAGAGAGGTAACGGAGGAGATTGATGGGGCTTTGACAGCGATCTTTGTATCCTGTTTAGCCACAGGCAAGATCCCACAGGACTGGAGAATAGACAACATTGTTCTTTTGCTTCAGAAAGGCAACAAGGGATAATTCAGGAAATTCTAGGCCAGTGACCCTTACATGAGTGATAGGGAAATCATTGGAGAAGATTGTTAGGGATAGGATTTGCTCCGATTTGGAGAAGAATGGACTCATTAGGGATAGGCAGCATGGCTTTATTTCAGGGGGGTTGGATGGTCTTGCTTCACAAATGTAATTGACTTTTTTGAGGAAATGATGAAGATGAGAGATAAGGATAAGGCAGATGGTGTTGTTGACATGGATTTACTATAGCATTTTACAAGGTCCCTCATATTAGGCTAACCCAGAAGGTTAAATAACAATGACATCCATTGTGAGCTAACAAGTTGGATGCATAATTGGATTGGTTCTCGAAGACAGATGGTAGTTGTAATGGGGTGATTTCTGACTGGAGATCTGTGAGCCGTGGTGAGCATCAGCCCTGGGGCATATGTTATTTATAATTTATATAGAAATGATTTGAATGAAAATGTAGCTGATCTGATTAGTTAGCTTGCAGACATCATGAAAATTGGTGCAAATGTAGAGGGTGTAGCATTATCAAAGGATATAGCAGGATATAGGCTAGATGGACAATTGGATGGAGAAATGGCAGGTGGAATTTAATCTGGACAAGTGTTTTAAGATCAATGCAATAGGAAAGTATATAGCAAAAGGCAGGACTCTTAGAAGCATTGATATACAGAGGATTTCTGGTGCATGTCCATAGCTCCGTGAAAGTGGCAGCACAAGTGGATCAGACGGGAAAGAAGGCATACGGCATGCTTGCCTTCATCGGTCCAGCATTGAGTATAAAAGTTGGCAAGCCAAGCTGCAGTTGTATAAAACTTTTGTTAGGCCACATGCGGAGCATTGTGTGCAAAAGAGGTTTACCAACATGTTCCCTGGATTGGAGAGTTTTAGCTATATGGAGAGGTTGGACCAATTTGGATTGTTTCCACCAGAGCATTGGAGGCCAAGGGAATTACCTGATGGAAGTATATAAAATCATAAGAGTCATGGATAGGGTGGATAGTCAAAGTCTTTCTCCCAGGGTGAAAATGTCAAATACTAGGGGGAATAGGTTTAAGATAAGCAGAGGAAAATTTAAAGGAGATGAGGAAGGATTTTTATAAAGAAGGTGGTGAGTACCTGGAACACTCTGCCAAGGGAAGTGGTGAAGTCAGAGATAATAGTAATGTTTAAGAGGCAGAGAATAGAGAGATATGAATCATGTGTAGGCAGATGGGATTGGTTTAAAATGGCATCATGGTCAGTATAGACATGATGGGCTAAAGGGCCTGTTCCAATGCTGTACCATTCTATGTTCTCTATATTCTACATAATTACTGAGAAAAGAGTTGACCAGTTATCCTAATGCTGGAGGGGACCTCACAATGACTTCTTAATTATCATACCTCGACATCTCCCAAAATCCCATACAACCAATACTGACCAACACCCAACCTTCGCAAAGTAAATATCACTGCTATCCCCTAACCTGAACACCTTCTGATCTGACAACCCTACCTGAGCAAAGCAGACTGGACCATCTCCTGAACCCAGCCTGACCACTACCCTGACTTGATTATGACCACTGACCACCAATCAAATCTTCCAATCAGACCTGACTTCCCCTCCCAAACTATCACACTCACCAGTCAGACTGAACCTTTGAAGAAAATCTTGCTTTATAACAGCTGGAGTTATAAAATGGACATGCCCAATCCATTCTTGACTCTGCTGCAACAGAACTTCCTGAGGGATGCTGTGCAATCTTTTGAAAACCAGGATTGAAAGATTCTAGTCCCGAGGTAAGCTTATCCTTCTTTACTCCTTCACGGGATGAGGGCATCGCTGACCAGACAGCATTTATTGCCTCCCTAATTGCCCAGAAGACAGTATAGAGTCAACCTCTTTGCTGTGGGTCTAGAATCACATGTAGCCCAGACCAGGTAAGAATTGCAGTTTCCTTCCTTAAGATCATTAATGAACCATTGATGAACAATTGACAATGGGTTTATGATCATCATTAGAGTCTTGCTTCCAGATATTTTATTGAATTCAAATTTCACCATCTGCCATGGCACGATTCAAAACTGTATATTACAAGATTGACATTTACCCGATAATTTTGAAAATTGTCCCTGTATGCCCTGTCCACAAAACACAGACCAAATTCCACCTGGCCAGTTATCAGCCTAACAGTCAACTCTCAAAAATGATGGAAGCTATCCTCAACCATGCTATGATGTGACACTTGCAAAGGAATAACATGCTTATTAATACTCAGTTTAGGTTCCACTTGGCTAACTCAATTCCTAATTGCATTACAATCCAAACCCAGTCAATGTCTGGCAAAACATGACCAAATCTTTATGTAACATTGGCCAATCAAAAAAATGTCATATTTTAGCTTATGTTTTCCTAATACCTGAGTGGTCTTCCATTGGAATTCTGTCAGCTGCTTATAGAATTTAATTGTGATACTACATTGAGTCTCAAACTGTCTCTGCCCACTTTTCACCAGATGTAACTTGAGGTTTCCATTTCTTTATTACGACTTTTTCAACTAATGACACTCCTATTGGTTCTGATCTAATTTCTGTTTGATATAACTCTCTTAATTCTGTTGATTGCACTTCTATTAAAGAAGATGGACTAAGCAAATAGGTCTCGGTTCCTTTAACTTTGAAATATACTTCAGAGGCCGGCATCCAAACATCAATCATCCTTTATTTACAAATGCACAGCCTTTGACAATAACACTGCCTCCCATTAAGTTAGGTGTTTGGAGGGCTAAATACCCCTGATATTTATCAGCCAGGTCTCCCTGATCAGACCACGTTAATAGCCCCACGTTGTAAACACAAAATTTTTTATTTTTTATGTAAATTTTCAAAAAAATGCATCTAACAATGGAAATAATGGGAGCTGCAGATGCTGGAGAATCTGAGATAACAAAGGACCTCTCAGTCTCCATCTCAGGCAACCAGCTTGTAACTGATGTCCATTTCAAGCCCACCGACTCCCACAGCTACCTAGAATACACCTCCTCCCACCCACCCTCCTGCTAAAATTCCATCCCCTATTCCCAATTCCTCCACCTCCGCCGCATCTGCTCCCACGATGAGGCATTCCACTCCCGCACATCCCAGATGTCCAAGTTCTTCAAGGACCGCAACTTTCCACCCACAGTGGTCGAGAACGCCCTTGACCGCGTCTCCTGCATTTCCTGCAACACATCCCTCACACCCTGCCCCCGCCACAACCGCCCAAAGAGGATCCCCCTCATTCTCACACACCACCCCACCAACCTCCGGATACAACACATCATCCTCCAACACTTCCGCCATCTACAATCCAACCCCACCATCCAAGACATTTTTCCATCCCCACCTTTGTCTGCTTTCCGGAGAGACCACTCTCTCCATGACTCCCTTGTTCTCTCCACACTGCCCTCCAACCCCACCACACCTGGCACCTTCCCCTGCAACCGCAAGAAACGCTACACTTGCCCCCACACCACCTCCTTCACCCCTATCCCAGGCCCCAAGATGACTTTCAATATTAAACAGAGGTTCACCTGCACATCTGCCAATGTGGTATACTGCATCCACTGTACCCGGTGCGGCTTCCTGTACATTGGGGAAACCAAGCGGAAGCTTGGGGACCGCTTTGCAGAACACCTCCGCTCGGTTCGCAATAAACAACTGCACCTCCCAGTCGCAAACCATTCCCACTCCCCCTCCCATTCTTTAGATGACATGTCCATCATGGGCCTCCTGCAGTGCCACAATGATGCCACCCGAAGGTTGCAGGAACAGCAACTCATATTCCGCTTGGGAACCCTGCAGCCCAATGGTATCAATGTGGACTTCACCAGCTTCAAAATCTCCCCTTCCCCCACCGCATCCCAAAACCAGCCCAGTTCGTCCCCTCCCCCCACTGCACCACACAACCAGCCCAGCTCTTCCCCTCCACCCACTGCATCCCAAAACCAGTCCAACCTGTCACTGCCTCCCTAACCTGTTCTTCCTCTCACCCATCCCTTCCTCCCACCCCAAGCCGCACTTCCATCTCCTACCTACTAACCTCATCCCACCTCCTTGACCTGTCCGTCTTCCCTGGACTGACCTATCCCCTCTCTACCTCCCCACCTATACTGTCCTCTCCACCTATCTTCTTTTCTCTCCATCTTTGGTCCGCCTCCCCCTCTCTCCCTAATTATTCCAGAACCCTCACCCCATCCCCCTCTCTGATGAAGGGTCTAGGCTGGAAACATCAGCTTTTGTGCTCCTGAGATGCTGCTTGGACTGCTGTGTTCATCCAGCCTCACATTTTATTAGCTTTATTAACAAAGTGTGTAGCTGGATGAACACAGCAGGTCAAAATCTGACGTTTCAGGCCTAGACCCTTCATCAGAAATCGGATTCTCCAGCATCTGCAGTTCTCATTATCTCTGACACAATTTTAACCTTACTGCGAAGCCTCTTCCAGGGATGCCAAACCTAAAGAAGTTACCCTCCTTCGTCTGGACAAACCTCAGGGGATCTCTCTCCCACTGCAAATCTCTTGTCCTATACTCTCCTGTCCACCTATCTTCTCCTCTATCCATCTTCGATCCGCATCCCTCTCTCTCCCTATTTATTTCAGAATCCTCTCCCCATCCCCCTTTTCTGATGAAGGGTCTGGGCCTGAAACGTCAGCTTTCGTGCTCCTAAGATGCTGCTTGGCCTGCTGTGTTCATCCAGCTCCACACTTTGCCATCTAACAATGGAATTGCCATTCACACAGTTTCTTTTCTTGTCTAATTCCATAGACGTTAAATCTATTCACAACACAGAACAGAAACACCTCAGGGTGTTCCTCATGCAGCACATGAGCTCTGTTACCTCTACCGTTCCATCGCACTTGGTGAGGTTGGTATTTTTGAGCAAACTGGGTACTTTCCCAAGGAGAAGGAAGAGAGAAGGATCTGGAGACAGTCATCAGCACCTAAAAGGCACATGTCAGGGAAGAAGCAGACGCCAGATAAAAGAGTATGAGGATAAAATTTATAAAATCTAAAAGTAGCATCGCAGAAAAGTTAAGCAAGTGAGTTAATCGGTTGTTGGGCCATTCTTTTTAGGAGGTCTAGTAATTTTGAAATGCATAAATTTCCAAATCAACACAAGAAAAGAAAGAGTTTATGTGTAAGGAAGAGGGAGCTGATTTGTGAGAAAGAGCAATGAATTTCTGTTTTCTCCTGGTCTTCAGATTTTAGTGAATAATGCTAGAATAAAGTCAAAGTAATTAAAGTTGGCATAAATTAGTGTGCAGGAGGGTAGCTCCATCAAGTGAATACCCATCCTAAGAAGAGATGGACGCAATTCTTGCGACCTGGTCGAGCCCATTTACGGGAGGTTGCACTGGCTGCATGATGTTGAGTTTCCAGTTTCACATCTTGAGCCATGATTAGTCACTGAGGCACCTTTGGAAGGCAGAAAACTACAGTAATTGTATGCTCATAGAGTGGTGGTCACACTGAATTTAGGGTGGCCTGGTGGCTCAGTGGTTAGTACTGCTGCCTCACAGGGACAGAAACCTAGGTTCAATTTCACCCTTGGTCGTTAATCTGTGAGGGGTTGCACACTCTTCCTGTTTCTACATAGGTTTCCCTTTGCTCTGGTTTCCTCCCAAGGTCCAAAAATGTGCCAGTTAGGTGATGGGCCATGCTACATTGCCCACAGTGTCTAGTTGGATTAGCCATTGAAAATGCAGATAGAGGTTAGTTCTGGGTGGAATGCTGTTCTCAGGGTCACTGGGGACTTGATGGGCCAAATAACTTGCTTCCATACAGTAGGGGTTCTATGATTCTAAGAATGTTAGGAGCAAGTATGAAGTTAGGGAATGGGTGAATATCAGGCAGTCAAGAGAAAATGGCAGGTAGCGCAGGTGCCCCCAGACGGCCCAGTCATTAACCAGTTTTCCATTCTGAACTTCAGTGCTGGCGATGCAGACTTGAAGGAGTGCTGCAAGAGCCATATCATGCCACTTATGTATGGCCCAGCAGTTCAGGGCAAGAGGAAGAGCAGTGGAAGGGCAGTGCTGATAGGGGATGTCTTAGTTAAGGAAACAGACAGACATTTCTCTAGTCATCAATATGACTCCAGGATGGTTTGTTGCAGTCCCGGTGCTAGGATCAGGGATGTCACAGAATGGTTGCTGGATATTCTGACAGCAGGAAGGTGAATAGGGAGAGGTCATAATCCACATTGGTATCAATGATATAGTTAAGAAGGGGATGTGGTTCTGCAAACCAAGTTTAGATAGCGGACCCAAAGTTTGGGTTGGATGATTGGCACTTTCACTTCACTTCACTTCACTTTCAATAACAAAACCTACAGACAAACCAACAGTACACCCATGGGATCTCCGATATCAGGGTTCTTAGCAGAGGCAGTAATGCAGAGACTCGAACAAACAGCTCTGCCAATCATCCAACCCAAACTTTGGGTCCGCTATGTGGATGACACCTTTGTCATCACTAAACAAAACAAATTAGAGGAAACCTTCAAGACCATCAATAATACCCTTTACTGGCAGAACATTCACAAAAGAGGAGGAAAACAACAACAAACTGCCATTCCTAGATGTCACAGTAGAGCGAACAGCCAATGGGGAACTTCAAACCAGCGTCTACAGGAAAACAACACATACGGACCAAATACTGAACTACAGGAGCAACCATCCCAACACCCACAAACGAAGCTGTATTAGAACATTATTCCAACGAGCCACCACACACTGCAGCACAGAGGAACTACGCAGAGCAGAAGAAAATCACCTATACAGTGTATTCAAAAAGAATGGGTACCCAATGAACACAGTCCGCCGATTTCTCAGCAACAAACCCAAACAAACAGACAAAACGGGCCCAGAAACCATAACCACTCTCCCCTACATCAAAGACATTTCCGAAATGACTGTCAGATTACTCGGACCCCTTGGCATCAGGGTAGCTCACAAACCCACCAACACACTAAAACAGCAGCTAATGAATTTAAAAGACCCTATACAGACAACAAGCAAAACGAACGTCATCTACAAAATACCTTGCAAAAACTGTGACAAACACTACATTGGACAAACAGGCAGAAAGCTAGCCACCAGGATACATGAACATCAACTAGCCACAAAACGACATGACCCACTATCACTAGTATCCTTACATACAGGTAAGGAAGGACACCACTTTGATTGGGACAACACATCCATCCTAGGACAAGCCAAACAGAGACATGCACGAGAATTCCTAGAAGCATGGCATTCTGACCGGAATTCCATCAACAAACACATTGACTAGGAGCCAATCTACCACCCCCTGAGAAAAAGAACAGGAAATGACATCACCAACCCAAGGAAACCTAACCAGATAAATAGAAAGCGGGACATAACACCAGCGCTTTGTCGGAGGCTCACTGATGATGTTACCTAGAATGGTGACGAAACATCTGAAAACGAACCTTCCAGCTCAGCGAGCAAACTCACATCCAAAATCAGCCAGGATTTCATTCAATGGCTGAACATGCTCAAGGGGTCAAAAGGTTAACTTCCATCCCTGTTTTGTATGTATATACACCTCTAAATAATACGTTGTCCTTTGGTAACCCTTCAGGAAGGCAGCTAGCCAGCATCAGTGACTGGCTTGCTCCAGTGTCTCAAAATACCTTCAGGCCTGAACAAGTGTCATACTGGGCTCAAAGTATTATCTGTTTCTCCTTCCACAGATATTGTCTGACCTGCCAAGTTTTTTCAGCACTTTGTGTTATTAATTCTCTCTATATCTTTATTAGTATTAGTTCTCCTCCCTAATTTGAAGAATAAGGGAATATTCCTCTTCAGATAATGTATTTGGAAATTCCAAAGGTCTGATTCTCTTTGTTAATGATCAAGATTTTTCTTGAAGCCCTGACTCATCTCTCTGCTCTTCATACAACTTGAAGTAACATGTTCTTTTTATATAACAGCTACAAATTCAAAGCCAATTTAATTTTGCGATCCAGACCCCCCCCTTGCCTACTTTCAGAGATTTTCTTAGAGATTGCTACCACTGATTTCAGTCTATCATGAAGATGCCAGCAAATAAGTTTGATATGCCCAAATAAGGGCAGCATGGTGGTTCAGTGACTCGTACTGCTACCTCACAGTGCTAGGGACCTGGGTTCAATTCCACCCTCGGGTGACAGTCTGTGTGGAGTTTGCTCATTCTCCTTGTGTCTGCCTGGGATTCCTCTGGGTGTTCCAGTTTCCTCCCACAGTCCAAAAATGTACAGTTTAGGTGGATTGGCCAAGCTAAATTGCCTGTAGTGTTCAGGGGTCTGTAGATAAGGTGGGGTATAGAGGGATGAGTCTGGGTGGGATGCTCCAAGCATCAGTGTGGACTTTTTGGGTTGAAGGGCCTGTTTCCACACTGGAGGGATTCTATGTCCAGTGTGATCACAATTAAAGCATGTTAATTTCTTTATATTATATTTAGCTGTTTTCTTTATTATTTTAGTGTCAGTTTGTTTCCTAAAAATAGTATCTTGCCCATCTGCAGGTTTTGTATTGCTCCAATTTCCCCCTATGATCCCCAATGATCATCTCTCCAAATGTAATTATCTGTGTGAGACATCATAGGTAACTGCCACACTGTAATTTCTCAGATCTTTCGATGCCTGATGTTCATGTAAATATGTTTTAAGATTTTCTTCAATGTTATTCCCATATGCTTGCATAGTCATAATTATGTTCTCAAAAATATTTTCTAACTTCAGTCATTGAAACAAATAATCCAATCACCTTGTTTTTCTACTGCAAATTCTACATGTATCTGATTTTGCTTCTTTCCTAAATTTTAAATACTTTAAGGGGTAAGCTCATATACATGAAATATTGCTTTTTTTAACAGTTTCATAATCTGCAGATTGTTCCTGTACAACTAATATACACAGTCATGGCTGTCAAACAGTCTGTCATATTAATGTCCAAACATCTTTTGGCCACTGGTCTGTTACTTTTTCAAACAAGTTTGAAGGTCTTTTGATGCCATTCTCTGTTAAGGTAGGGACTAAGTTTAATTAGAAATCATTCACAGGTTGTGGGCTTTGCTGGCTACACATTTATTGCCCATCCCAAATTGACCAGAGGCAATTGAGAGTCAGCCAAATTGCTTTGGGCCTGGAGTCACACAGAGGCCAGGCCAGGCCAGGGCAGCAGATTTCCTTCCCAGAATGACATTAGTTAACCGGATGGGCATTTCCTGACAATTAACACTGATTTTATGGTCATTATAGAATCATAGAATCCCTTCTGTTTGGAAGAAGGCTACTCAACACATTGAGTCTACACCAACATTTCAAAGAGGATCCCATGCAGATCTAAGCCTCCTAATCCTCTCTCTGTGACACCCTGCATTTCCCATGGCTAATCTACCGAATTTGCACAACGTTAGACTGTGGGAGGAAACCGAAGCACCTGGACGAAACTCATGCAGACAAGGGGAAAATGTGCAAACTCCACACACACAGTCGCCTGAGGCTGGAATCAAATCTGAGTCCCTATTGACAGAAGGATTAACTGCTGAGCCTCCGTGTCACCCCTAATGACAGTACTAATTCCAGATTTTGTTAAATTGAATACAAATGCCACTATCTGCCATCGCAGGATTTGAACGCCTGTCCCCAAATCATTGCTGGGGTCTCTGGATTAATAGACTAGCAATAATATCTGTAGGCCATTGCTTCCACCTCAAGTGTATGTACTTTGAACATTTATGAAGATCTGAATTCTGAAGAATATCTGGACAAATTTGGAATTTTCTTATTGTGAAAACAAAGTGACTGAGAAGTAGTTTTGACACATGTATATATCATATACTGGAATTGAACATGCATATTCCAAATATAATGCTCAGTTTACAGGGGGTGACATAAGACAATAGGTTAATTGTAGTGAATGGCAAATGAGGCACTGGTCATGGATCATGGATCTGGGGAGACAGCAAGCCAGCACTGATGCAGGCCCATAATTTATTACTGAGCTGTAGTTATTAGCATTTAGTAGCAAAATTATTTGACGTAAGATCATCATCCGGTGTTGATAGATATTTAAATACTATGGCTCCACAGGAATTGGTGTAAATAGAATAAAGGTGGCTGGTTAACCTTCAAAAGGTAACAGGCGCACAATAAATATTCTGAATTATGTAAAACACTGCCATAAACAATAGCCTATTTAGATGCTAATACTTTTTCAAACCATAACATTTGAGTGGCTTTGTAAAGTGAGGATTTATTAAGTCCAGATAGGTACCCAACAGGGTTCTTTTTAATTTTAACTGCAATGTTCTTCCTGGAGACCAGTTAC